>NC_057812.1:271276765-271576765 GCF_018294505.1 Triticum aestivum
CTATGTCGCTGTCATTTTTGTTCATAAACTTGCAAAATACGTGTAACTCGTGCCGTTACTTGTCTAACCGCACAAAGTGTTTGTTCAAAAAACCATCTTACGCTGAAATATCAAAACAACACAAGGGGGTCCCACTTGTCAGTGATCAAATTTGAACCTAAAACTAACAAATCTGAAAGACGAGATTCGAACTGGCAACCTGGACTACAAAGCGTAACTCGATAGCCTGAAACAATAACGGTTGTTGGCTTTGTCCCATAACTTTATTTTATGCGGTATTACATTGAGTAGAGTAGAGGGAGTGCCTCGTCAACACATGCATGACCGTTGACTCACTTACTGGTGGGTCCCAAGTCTGCGATCTCTGTCTCCTCTCCATCGTCTAATCTTTAGACACATGGGCACACACAAAGAGTGGCGCTAGCTTGCCGTGGTGTTATTATAACTAAAAGAAGCTTGGAAAATATAAGAATCGCCTAGAATAGGAGACGTTGTGGCTGGTCAAGACGGAGCTAACCACACCTATCCTTTGTGCCACGTTAGCATGATGAAGTTGTGTGGCTAGTGGGGTGTTTTCAACCGACTGGCTGGGTCCCGAGGTTGAACCATAGGTACTACTACGTCTGATACAGTATATTTTTACACGCACATTTTTCCTCCGTGCCGAGATGTGGCCCACCCTATCACGTGGTTTCGGGGTCCTCCTGGGTGGTGCACGCATATATTCTTCCTTGCCGAGACGTGGGATGCCCTACCGCGCGTTTTCTGGGTCCTCCTCGGTCGTAGCGCCGAAGCAACTAAATGAGTCGTCAAATCACGAAAGACCACCTTTCCCGCCGAGTACATCAGTGAAGCACGGTGGCTAGCTAGTTGGGCTAGTGCGACCGATTAGCTAGGCCGCCGCCACATTTGTTTTTTCACCCTTTTTTATCTCCTTGACGGTAGGTAAATTTAAATATCCATCGCGGCGTTGCTCTAGTCTTTGGGCGCGGCAGGATTTTTAATTTTTTGATCGACGAGAGCAGGCACGACAGTAATTAGTCACGATGACTCCGCCTGTAAAACCCACTGCTCCCTGATGTGAGAGGTTGTCGACTGGTGTTTTCCCATGGTGAAAACCTAAAGATTCCCCGCTCCTCGGCTGGCTCCCTCCGCCTTCTCGTAGATTGCATTGCCTTTCAGCCGTTTCGCCCCCTTTGCTTCCTCTTCCCATTGCTTCTACCTGGTGACATGGCGGCGCAGCAGATCACGGGGTCTGAGGTGAGGCGCCTGACACAAGAGCTCCAGGCCAAGGATGCGGAGCTCAGGGCCAAGGACGTGGAGCTCCGTGAGCTCAAGGAGGAGAGGAGTGTCATGCTCCTCCATTATGTGTGGGAGTTCATAGAGCTTCAAAAGCAGCAGGCGTCCACCACAAAGATGCTTGAGGCGTCAGCGACGTTGCTGCAGAAAGCGGGAGATACGATAGGCCGTCAGGGGAGCCGGATGGAGCGCGAGCGGGCCGATCGTGACGAGGTCCAGGATCACCTCGGCCACTTGGTGGACCAAGTTGCCACACACATGTTGCGGATGCGCGATGCCTACCGTCATGCCAGCGTAACCATGCCGGCCGTCGGGCTAAACCCATTCGACCACCCCGTCGACTTCAACGAGCTGCGGCTTCCTAACCTGGTCTCCTTCTTCACCTATATATCCGAGGAGCTGAGCCATCTCCGCGCGGTGGTGGGGGCGGAGCTGGACAAGGAGGGGTTGCGGGCTGCCGTCGCCGTTGTCGGGCGAATCCTCTCACGGCTCCGTCACCGGAATCCATTCATGCCATTGGACGCCGTCTTTGACAAGGCGGCTCCCATCGACCGAGAGCGGGCTCTGTGGGCCGTTGCACCCTGCATCACCAACCTCGTGCGCCTCTAGAAGCAGAGGAACTTCAGTGGTGTTTAGGCATCCTCTTCATGGGCATGTCCATGTCTCGGCGCAACATGACCATTGGATCAAACTCAGACGATGCAAATCAGTCACTATAGCACAAAGCGTGTGGGTATGTTTGGTTTCATTCTCATCTCAATATAGTTGTTCCCTCTTCGTGTATTTGTGTTAACCTACTAGTGTGGACTCATGCACCCTTCATGCACTCTTCCAAACACCCAAAAGTGGGTCGAGAAGGGAACTTTTGCTCCCATCCCGTGCACCCTTCATACACCCTACCTAACACTAAGTCGTGCTTCATATGGTTCATGTTTCGTGGAGTACTGTAGCACCGTACTCTCCGTGCACTATAGACCTAGTTCTGTTAACATTGATTTCACCGTTCATTCTCGAGCGGACAGTCGAAAAAGCGGTACTATGTTACATTACTGTTCATATAGTTGACATGCGCACAACATCATTTGATATCGTCATATCTTACTACACTAGCAACAAGATTATGTAGTACTGACGTATGAACCACTGCGCATGCCTAGTAGTAGGAGCACTGTGTATGTTCAAGTGGCTACCATGTTTCGCACTCCTCCATTGTTAGAGTGGAAACGCTTGCTGTAATCATTTTTTTCTTTAGAAAAAATAGTGGACTCGCTCTACCGTGTAGATCCTCCTCGACGGTCGTCGGGAACCTTGCTAGTCACTTTCGCCGACGTGTGGGACAGCCAGCATGGGGGTCCACTAGCCATGCACTAAATTACTCCGTAGTAGAGTGCCCAACTACATGGTAGACTACCCCGATCGAAGCGCCACAGTAATGCCCAATGAGCCGTCAAATCACAAAAACCCCTCCTTTCCAGCAGTAAGTTGGACGGACGAAGCAACCATCATTTCACTCTTGTCTCTCAGCTTCCTCTCTACCCAACCCTCGCTTCTCCCTCATCTTGTTCCTCATTTCTTCAAGAAAACCTCGACCTGCTTCTACCATTGTTCTTCTCTCCCAAAGAAGGAAAGGTGAGCACATTAATGGTGTTGATTCTGGCCAAGGCCCGGTCTTGCAACCCCGAGACTAACCCTATAACTCCCTCTCTGTTCTTCTTTTGGGTTTGTGATTATGGTTTCTTTTCTTGTATTTCTATTTGACAGTTTCTTGATGGACGCTGGAGCACTGGCCGAAGTGATGTCTATGGCTTTGGCCAAATCCGTCGAGGCTCATGGTACGAAGAAGCGCAAGCACCCCGCCGAGACTACCGCAGACAAGCTCAAAGCCATCGCCATGTCCAAGCCCCCCTCTCCGGGATCCCTCATTAAGCAAGTCCAGGTAATATCTGTTCTTGACGATATTTTTCTCGATCTTGATCGTGTTTTTTCATCTAACACGTAGTACTAGTACTAGTAGTACAACTTTCTGGGTGATCTTGCATGTGATTTTTGTGTGCCAAATGACAGTTCTAAATACCTCTTTTGACCAAAACATGCAAGAGGTTGACACTAATTTCTTATAGATTACTTTCAACTACTTTATGAACATCAATGCTACCTTTGAAGAGGGTATATTTGCATCAGTAACTTGTGTTATGGATATTGCAAGTAATCCCTCTGCTCTCATGCCTTTGAAGACATGTTCTACTGTCTCTGTTCACTCATTTCTGTGCGTATATGTAGTCATATATGGAGTAAAATATCAAAAATCATCTTATATTTTTGAATAGATGTAGTAATAAAATATGTAGCTTCTGTTTGAATTAGAACCAGGTCCGTGGTGGAGATGAAGTTCTCAAAGTCATGCCGTGTGAACTGGAAGACCCGAGGATGAGTTCTACTGCTAAACTATCCAAATGTTGTGTCCTTGTGGCCATGTGTCCTGAACTAGTGTTTTCCTGTAGCATTGTTGTCAGGCGTGTTCTGGAGGCTGTACTTGACCACAACAATTTCCTGGATGTGCCTTCAATTACGAAGGGTGTGGTTCTTGTAAAGCTTCCCGACAAATCTGATGTGGCCTGTCTTCATCGTCATGTTTATGAGTGGAAAGACCACTCTGTTAGGTTCTCCAAGGTTGAGGAGATGGTGATGGTGCCGGTAGACATCTCTGACGAAGTCCATGGCCTAGTCAGTTATGCGGGGTTCATCTCATAGGTCGGTGGCAAGAAATAGTCTACAGAGTTTAATTAGTGCAACTTTGCTTGTCTGTAGCAAGTACTATTGTTCAGTACTTGATTTGTGTGTTGTGAACCCTGTATTGTTTAGTACTGCCACTTTTGGTGTGTGGTGAGTCCTGAGAATAGTCTATGTTAATGTCTGTCCACTCAATTTAGTCTGTATATTTTGAAGTATCCAGATCATCTTTTTTGTGAGGACGGTTTATCAATTATGCTTACACTCCAATATCTGTATGCATTACAGGGTTTATCGCACCCACCAAGATTTCCAGTCCTATGGATGTTCGGTCCATACGATTTGTCACGACCTTTGGACCGTCCTGCTTGTGGGAGTAGGCGGGGGCCCTGCATGCCACGCGTAGTTGGACGACCAATCTTCTGTTTAGTACTTCAGCATAGTGATTTCCTGGTAAGGATTCACTCGTGTCACATCAAGTAAATCTTATTGATTTATTGTCTAAATGTTATTGATTTAATGTCATATTTTCTTTCTTTTGCTGCAATTTTACGATGCAGGTTTTTCCATGTGACATTCATCACAGAATAAACCATTTGGTTTGCTCTACGATGGATATTTTTGCAGGTTTCACTTCTTATGTCGTGTGAGTAACGAAGGCACTGTCCATCACTTATATTACTGGAAAAAATTGGACCAGTCTGTTGTGTGAGTACAAGCTGAATCTCTATGATGAACTGCAGTTTGGTTTAACAAACATGCCATAATTAGTCCTTCTTGCGTTTAAAAGAAATGCAGAAAAAGACTGGATCACGGTCACAGAGCCTAGTCAAGTTAGAAAGGTGATCATAGCAGACCAGACACGATCACCGCTGTCTCGCACATCGGTACCACCTTCAGCAACGGATCAAGCACCGGCAGTTTCTCTTGCACTGACAGTGGTAGCAGCTCAATCTGATCCAGCTGAGGATTGGGCACCAGCCGCGTCAGCAGATCAGGCTGATCTACCAGAGGATCGGTCATCGACACCGGCACCTGCTCCGACATCGGCACCTGCTCTACAAGGATCACCATCTCCGGCAGCAGCGGCGGCACTACCATTCGCACCGGTACGGGCACCAGCAACGGCTTTGGCACTTGCACCAACACTTGCACTTGCATCTACTCCGGCCCGTGCAGCGGCAATGGAACCAGCAGTTGCACCAGCAATAGACTGGGCTGCAGTTCGCACTTCATATACCAAAGTCCTTACAAAAACCGACGTGTCCACCTTCTTGGTAAGCATTGGCCGCCCAAGTGCTTCATTCTTTTTTCTTTCCATGTTCTTTCACATGATTCACTATGTTGATCTAACTGTTTGTGTATGTCTTCTTGTTTGCAAACAGAGAATTCCTAGAGCAACGAGGGAGTCGTTCAACAATCCGGGCGACCGTGGCCAAGTTTCTCTTACCATGCGCAGCCTTGGTGTGAATGAACCTGCTGAATATACCGTAAGTAGAAAGATGGTCGCATGATGGTTGATGCTAAAGGATGGTCAAGGTTCAAATCTAAACCATATCTTGCGGTAGGGGATGATGTCAAAATAGAACTTTCACGGCAAGGAGAGCTGGTCCAAATCAACTTGGAAATTCTTGAGTAGCAGCATGCAACTGCCGAACTGATCTATCCTCCGAGAGATTTTGATGTAATACTCTGGCATGGTGAAACAAGTGTCCTGTGTGTATAAGTAGTATGGCAGTATCGTTGATAGAACTGCAACTCTGATTGCTGGTTAGGAACTGTCGTTTGATTTCATTCCAACAGCTGCCGTGCTTTATTCAATTTTGTGTATTCGCCTTGCGACATCATCTAAAACCAGCACCATACCGACCGCTTTCAATATGAAAAGCGCTGAGGTAGAACACATGGGCCCCCAAACATGCAGGCCCACCGGCCTGTGGCCCAAAGTCCAGAACCGTGAGCCTGTCTGAGTATTCCTCAGCTGAACCCCCATAATGCCCGTGCGTTGCACGTAACATCAAGATGCATTTGTATGAGTTTTTATCTTGTGAGAGAAAAGGATGAACGAGGGAAGGCCTTATTTGCAAATGTGGAGAAGTGTGTGGGTACCTTTTTGCAAAATTGCCATAGTTTCCTTCCTATCCATCAAATATAAATCGGATGACCTATATTGCAGCATGGCAGGCACACCATCATCACCAACTCGTCTATACCATGTTAAAAAACTCGGTTTTTTATAATTATATATGTTATACATATTCCCCTTGATTTTTCTTATGTATAAACTTGTGATATAAAAGATCTTTCTATTTCTTTACAGAGGGAGTATCTCTCTGTCAAAAATATATTTAAGTGTAACTAGTTACTCCTGTCTCTCTACTTCCTTTTGTTGATATGTGGGGCATCCGGCAACGAGGTCCACGTGATATATGCACCAAATTAGAGTGCACAACTGCACGGTAGACACACCCCGGTCGTAGCGCCGCAGTAATGCCCAATGAGCCATCAAATCACAAAAAACCCCACCTTTCCAGCTTTAGCAGTAAGCTGGACGGACGAAGCGGCAGTATTTCACTGGGCCTGAATCCCCTTCTCCCTCGTCTGCTTGTTCAGAGAAAACCCCCGCTCGGCGATTGCATAGGGTTTTCTCATGGAGAACCTGGTACGAATTCTTCATCCATCCCCGATAAATCCAAGTCCCTTGGTCGTGGGTACTCCTAGGATGGCAGCCGCCGCCGTTAATGCATTTTTCTTCCTACTGAATCTAGTGTTTTTCATTTGCAGTGCCTGAAGTGCGAGGACCCTACAGGTTTATGCACCCTCGGCGAGATGCCACACTTGTTCCTTCTCATCCTAACACATGATTTTAAAACGCGCACAGTATGTTCCTAGAATCCTCTTTTCTTTCCGGGAGGGTGGGGTTTTTTTGAACATGATGTCGACTAATTTGGAAATTTGGATTGCTATATTTGGATAAAAGGTACTAGTACCATGGTCAACACTGACATGAAGGAGGAAATTATTTCTAGATTTGGATATAGGGAATACATTGTTTTCTCATATTATTTTTCCTGCAGGGCATTCCTTGCTCTGCCAGAACACATGTACTCAAGATGCTCGGCCTTGCCATAACTGAATACACCAGTTTAATGGTCATAGTGACAACAAGCCATGGATATAAGTTTCGAGTTGGGTTCATGAACCAAGAAGATCACTACTTTTTTATGGCCGAACTTGGATAAACTTTTTCAAGTGTTACGGATTGAAAGTTGGCGCACAAATGTTGATGGAAATAGCAGAACCTGGTCTCATCTTCACTATGATCTTCCACCCCGGCGTTGTTCCAATTGTTCATCCATGTTAGTTTTGTATCTTGTTATTGCTTCTTGCCTCGACTACTTCTTAATCCACCTATTCTGTCTAACTATTCACAATTTAACTTTAGAAGTAGCAACGAATCTCTCACGAAGATGCTACTTCTAACTAATATTTTGTTATAATTGGTGGCACATGTAGGTTTTTTCGGAGTTAAGCAGGCTAATCGTTTGTTATTCTATAAGAACTCGGCTGTTACTCATGGCACTGAAGTTGACTTGGACGACATCCACAAGTTCCTACACTTTATTGATCATCTTGAGGTCCTTGCGGGGCGTTTCAATGGTGGAAGGCCACGTGGGATATGTGTGCCACTGCTGCACTCATTGAACAGGTCCAACTGTGTTGAGAAACTTATGGTACGAGCTGTTTTCTGTCATATATGTTGTTCATAAACTCTTGCTTATGCATAGTTTTACAGCTGTGATCTTCTTAAAATAGGAACTGCCCAGTTCTATTGTTCCTATACAGATGGCTGACCATGGTCAGGTCAGACTTGCGCTTGGTCACAACATGATGTTTATGTCGACCTACTCCATTCCCCTTGGAGGTGAAAAGATACTTATTCATGGGTGGTCTCAAATAATGAAGGCCTGTCCATCTTGGAGAATAAGACAGAAGATTATGTTCCTACTTTTCCATGGCTCTAAAGCAAATATCCTGTTTATTGACCACATTGTGAGA
The DNA here is from genome assembly GCF_018294505.1 of Triticum aestivum. Classification (NCBI taxonomy): domain Eukaryota; kingdom Viridiplantae; phylum Streptophyta; class Magnoliopsida; order Poales; family Poaceae; genus Triticum; species Triticum aestivum. Next base: position 271,284,854 of record NC_057812.1, read on the forward strand.
TGAAGCCACTTTTAGAAGGTTGTGGATGCGCGGGCTGGAGCCTAGCCCTTGTCCTGGGGCTTGGAGGCCTCACCCTTTGGTTAATTGTAGGAAAAGTAGCACTGTTCGAGGCATGCTTTGTATGGTTGAACCTGTATTAGTACTCATACTGCTTTCAGCTATGGTTGTTAAGTGCCCCTGCTGGTTTCAGTTAAGGCTGTTAAGTACTCCTGCTGCTTTTAAAGTCTGTCGTGTTTCTTCAGTCCTGTCTTCCTCCAGCCACCAAAACCAAACCAGCGCCGGCAGGGCCGCCTGATTCCGCCTCCCACGGCTGGCTGCGCCTCAGCGCACGCATCGCCGCCCCACCATCTCCTAAATCGTTAATGCCAACCTCCGAGGCCTCACCGTCGTCCTCCGCATGCTTTGCTGCGCTTGCCACGACGCCGCCCTCTCACGTTGTCAACGTGGTCAGCAAACAAGAGGAATCGACAGAGGACTGTACGTGGTGAGGATGACAGTAGGAGCCCACCATGTCCATGGCCGGAAGCAAGGAAGTTCCTCGTTTTTTGTTATATATATACTCCATTGTCAGCGTATGGAAAAAGAAAATGCTTCCTACTAGTGGTTTCCTAACATCTGGGACCCACGACATTGTCAACGTATATAGTCAATAGACAAGAGACTAGCACAAGGTCGGCTGACACCTGGGACGTAGCTGCTCGAGCAGTATTTTTTTGTTATTGTTGAGATGGAGCGGGGTTTAAACTAGGCTGTGGCCCGTCTAGCCCAGGCTTATATTTTATGTTCACCACATGAACAACCCAGCTATATTTTTTTGTGAAAATGAGCCCAGTATATTTTTTCTGAAGAATACCCAACCTAGGCCTACTTATTTTTCTATGCCCTGATGGGTTGCAACTCTTTCAAGATGCCTGCAAATCTTGAAAGTAATATGAAATGGCTGTAAATATAAAAACAATGACAAATTGGCAATTACCTCATAACTTCTGATTTTTTTCACATTTTCAGATTCCAATTTCACTTGGCTTTAACCAAATTCAAATATATCTTCAAAGTACTTTAAATCTAGCTCAACATTTCGGTATTGAAAATAGTTTGGAACCCACAGAAATATGCGAATTTCGTTTAAATTTTACCCATGGCCCTGGCCAACAAAAAAATGGACTGCAATAAATTGCATAAGAAGTTGCAATGAGCTATATATAAATTATTAAAAAATAGGGAATGGTCTGACTTGTGGGCCTATTAAGTTGACGTGTATGCAAGACTTTTTTTTACTTATTATATACGACAACAAACGATTCTAGCAGACATAACCGTTGGATGTCAATCCAGCGGCTGTCGTGTTTCTTCAATCTTTGATCTTCTTGCTCCAGCCACCAAATCCAGCGCTGGCTTGACTGCCTGCTCCCACTTCCCGTGGTCGGCTATGCTGCCGCGCAGGCCTCACCTGTTGGGGAACGCAGTAATTTAAAAAAAATCCTACGATCATGAAAGATCTATCTAGGAGATGCATAGCAATGAGAGGGGAAGAGTATGTCTACGTACCCTCGTAGACCGAAAGCGGAAGCATTATGACAACGCAGTTGATGTAGTCGTACGTCTTCACGATCCGACCGATCTCAGCACCGAACGTACGGCTCCTCCATGTTCAGCACACGTTCAACTCGATGATGTCCCTCGTACTCTTGATCCAGTTGAGGCCGAGGGAGAGTTTCGTCAGCACGATGGTGTGGCAACGGTGATGATGAAGTTACCGGCGCAGGGCTTCGCCTAAGCACTACGACGATATGACCGAGGTGGAATATGGTGGAGGGGGGCACCGCACACGGCTAAGACAACTGTCAACTTGTGTGTTCTAGGGTGCCCCCTGCCACCGTATATATAAAGGAGCAAGGGGGAGGCCGGCCGACCCTCATGGGGCGCGCCCCTAGTAGGATTCCTACTAGGAATCCTATTCCTAGTAGGTTTCCAACAAGGGAAGATAGGGGGGGAAGGAGAGGGAGAGAGGGAGAAGGAAAGGGGGAGCCCCCCTTCCCTAGTCGAATTCGGACCAAAGGGGGAGGGGGCGCACGGCCTGCCCTAGCCGCCCCTCTCTCTCTCTACCAAGGCCCATGAGGCCCATTAGTTCCCCCGGGGGGTTCCGGTAACTCTCCGGCACTCCGGTTTTATCTGAAACTTCTCTGGAACATTTCCGGTGTCCGAATATAGTCGTCCAATATATCAATCTTTATGTCTCGACCATTTCAAGACTCCTCGTCATGTCCGTGATCACATCTGGGACTCCGAACTACCTTCGGTACATCAAAACACATAAACTCATAATACCGATCATCATCAAACGTTAAGTGTGCGGACCCTACAGGTTCGAGAACTATGTAGATATGACCGAGACTCACTTCCGGTCAATAACAAATAGCGGAACCTGGATGCTCATATTGGTTCCTACATATTTTACGAAGATCTTTATCGGTCAAACCGCATAACAACATACGTTGTTCCCTTTTTCATCGATATGTTACTTGCCGAGATTCGATCGTCGGTATCTCAATACCTAGTTCAATCTCGTTACCGGCAAGTCTCTTTACTCATTAGTCACATTGCTTGCAAGGCTTATAGTGATGTGCATTACCGAGAGGGCCTAGAGATACCTCTCCAAGAATCAGAGTGGCAAATCCTAATCTCGATCTATGCCAACACAACAAACACCATCGGATACCCCTGTAGAGCATCTTTATAGTCACCCAGTTATGTTGTGACATTTGATAGCACACTAAGTGTTCCTCTGGTATTTGGGAGTTGCATAATCTCATAGTCATAGGAACATGCATAAGTTATGGAGAAAGCAATATAAGTAAACTAAATGATCATCGTGATAAGCTAATGGATGGGTCAAGTCATTCACATCATTCTCTAATGATGTGATCCCATTCATCAAATGACAACTCTTTGCCCATGGCTAGGAAACTTAACCATCTTTGATCAATGAACTAGTCAAGTAGAGGCGTACTAGTGACACTCTGTTTGTCTATGTATTCACACATGTACTAAGTTTCCGGTTAATACAATTCTAGCATGAATAATAAACATTTATCATGATATAAGGAAATATAAATAACAACTTTATTATTGCCTCTAGGGCATATTTCCTTCAATTCAGGCATCGGAATGGTTCCGGGTGATTTGGGTATTTTTTCGGAGTACCGAGGGGTTACTGGAACTCCCCGGGGAAGTGTTGGGCCTACATGGGCCTAAGGGAGAGAGATGGAAGCCCGTGGGGGGTGGCATGCACCCCCCTCCTAGGGAGTCCGAATAGGACAAGGAGTTGCATAATCTCATAGTCATAGGAACATGTATAAGTCATGAAGAAAGCAATAGCAACATACTAAACGATCAAGTGCTAAGCTAACGGAATGGGTCAAGTCAATCACATCATTCTCCTAATGATGTGATCCCGTTAATCAAATGACAACTCATGTCTGTGGCTAGGAAACATAACCATCTTTGATCAATGAACTAGTCAAGTAGAGGCATACTAGTGACACTCTGTTTGTCTATGTATTCACACATGTACTAAGTTTCCTGTTAATTCAACTCTAGCTTGAATAATAAACATTTATCATGATATAAGGAAATATAAATAACAACTTTATTATTGCCTCTAGGGCATATTTCCTTCAGTCTCCCACTTGCACTAGAGTCAATAATCTGGATTACACAGTAATGATTCTAACACCCATGGAGTCTTGGTGCTCATCATGTTTTGCTCATGCGGGAGGCTTATTCAATGGGTCTACAACATTCAGATCTATATGTATCTTACAAATATCTATGTCTCCCTCCTTGACTTGGTCACGGATGGAATTGAGGCATCTATTGATGTGCTTGGTTCTCTTGTGAAATCTGGATTCCTTTGCCAAGGCAATTGCACCAGTACTGTCACAAAAGATTTTCATTGGACCCGATGCACTAGGTATGACACCTAGATCGGATATGAACCCCTTCATTTGCTGCTTCCAAAGCAGCTGTGTACTCCGCTTCACATGTAGATCCCACAACGACACTCTGCTTGGAACTGCACCAACTGGCAGCTCCACCATTCAATAAAAATATGTATCCGGTTTGTGACTTAGAGTCATCCGGATCAGTGTCAAAGCTTGCATCGACATAACCGTTTACGACGAGCTCTTTGTCACCTCCATAAACGAAAATCATATCCTTAGTCCTTTTCAGGTATTTCAGGATGTTCTTGACCGCTGTCCAGTGATCCACTCCTGGATCACTTTGGTACCTCCCTGCTAAACTAATAGCAAGGCACAAATTAGGTTTGGTACACATCATTTCATACATGATAGAACCTATGGCTGAAGCATAGGGAATGACTTTCATTTTCTCTCTATCTTTTGCTGTGGTCGGGCATTGAGTCTGACTCAACTTCACGCCTTGTAACACAGGCAAGAACCCTTTCTTTGCTTGATCCATTTTGAACTTCTTCAAAACTTTATCAAGGTATGTGCTTTGTGAAAGTCCAATTAAGCGTCTTGATCTATCTCTATGGATCTTCATGCCCAATATATAAGCAGCTTCACCGAGGTCTTTCATTGAAAAATTCTTATTGAAGTATCCTTTTATGCTATTCAGAAATTCATTATCATTTCCGATCAACAATATGTCATCTACATATAATATCATAAATGCTACAGAGCACCCACTCACTTTCTTGTAAATGCAGGCTTCTCCAAAAGTCTGTATAAAACCATATGCTTTGATCACACTATCAAAGCGTATATTCCAACTCCGAGAGGCTTGCACCAGTCCATAAATGGATTGCTGGAGCTTGCACACTTCGTTAGGACCTTTTGGATCGACAAAACCTTCTAGTTGCATCATATACAACTCTTCTTTAAGATATCCATTAAGGAATGCAGTTTTGACATCCATTTGCCAAATTTCATAATCATAAAATGCGGCAATTGCTAACATGATTCGGACGGACTTAAGCATCGCTATGGTGAGAAGGTCTCATCGTAGTCAACTCCTTGAACATTAGTGAAAACCTTTTGCAACAAGTCGAGCTTTGTAGACAGTAACATTACCGTCAGCGTCAGTCTTCTTCTTGAAGATCCATTTATTCTCTATGGCTTGCCGATCAACGGGCAAGTCAACCAAAGTCCACACTTTGTTCTCATACATGGATCCCATCTCAGATTTCATGGCCTCAAGCCATTTTGCGGAATCTGGGCTCATCATCGCTTCCTCATAGTTCGTAGGTTTGTCATGGTCAAGTAACATGACTTCTAGAATAGGATTACCGTACCACTCTGGTGCGGATCTTACTCTGGTTGACCTATGAGGTTCGGTAGTAACTTGATCAGAAGTTTCATGATCATCATCATTAGCTTCCTCACTAAATGGTGTGGGAATCACAGGAAGTGATTTATGTGATAAACTACTTTCCAATAAGGGAGCAGGTACAATTACCTCATCAATTTCTACTTTCCTCCCACTCACTTCTTTCGAGAGAAACTCCTTCTCTAGAAAGGATCCGTTCTTAGCAATGAATATCTTGCCTTCGGATCTGTGATAGAAGGTGTACCCAACAGTCTCCTTTGGGTATCCTATGAAGACACATTTCTCCGATTTGGGTTCGAGCTTATCAGGTTGAAGCTTTTTCACATAACCATCGCATCTCGAAACTTTAAGAAACGACAACTTGGGTTTCTTGCCAAACCATAGTTCATAAGGTGTCGTCTCAACGGATTTTGATAGTGCCCTATTTAATGTGAATGCAGATGTCTCTAAAGCATAATCCCAAAATGATAGCGGTAAATCAGTAAGAGACATCATAGATCGCACCATACACTACAAAAAAAGACACATCCGTGACATTTTGGGCCGAACGAATTTTTTTCCTGTCATACATATGCCACTTCTATGACGATAATTGTGACAAAACCCGGTATCATCATAGATGTGGTGGGCTCCTACTTCTATGACAAAAAATCATGACAGAAAATGGGCTTTTCGTCTTGGGCGGGACGGAGATGCAGCTGCATGACATTCTTTGGGCCGTCCATGACGGAAAAAATCGTGGTAGAAGCGAGGGCGAGGAAAATTTCGGGGAGTTCCCGGTTACGGTGGGAGGTCGGGGGCCGAGCGATGCGCGTTTCTCTCATACACGTACGTGCGTGTGTGCGAGGCATTGGCTCGAACTGAACCCGAGCGAGGCATTGGGCTCTAACTAAACCCGAGCGATTGCACTGCAGGCTACGCGTTACTGAACCCGAGCGATCGATCGATGGCTGTTAACTAAACCCGATTGAGCGATTCCTTCACTACTGCTGCTAACTGAAGCCGGTCGATTGGATTAACAGTGAGCGTTGCGCGGGGGGGGGGGGATGAACAGTGAGCGGTGGCGTTGCCTCTGGATGAACAGGACCCCGTGGTGTGGTGGAGGGCTAGATGAATAGTAGACGGTGGAGGGGTGCCCGTGGAGGGGTGGTTGAAAAGGACCCCGTGATGTGGAGGGCTGGATGAACAGTAGACGGTGGAGGGGTGCCCGTGGAGGGGTGGTTGAACAGTAGCCGGTGGAGTAGCGCGCGGTGGAGGCTGGATGAACAGGAGCCCGTGGAGGCTGGAGGAGGTCGACGGTAGCCCGTGGAGGCTGGAGGAGGTCGACGGTGGAGATGAACAGTGTCCCGTGGAGTCCCATTTTGTGGTACGCCACACCCCTCCCGATGAATAGGACCCCCGTTTCAACCGTAGGTGGTCCGTTTCGTCCGTTTTGCGGTACGCCACACCCCTCTTGATCAACAGGACCCCTATTTCGACCGTAGGAGGTCCGTTTCCTCCGTTTTGCGGTACGCCACACCCCTCCCGATCAACAGGACCCCTGTTTCGACCGTAGGAGGTCCGTTTCCTCCATTCTGCGGTACGCCGGGCCTCATTTCCATCGCCTGTTTTGTCCAAGCCCTCCCGATGAACACGACCACGCATTTCGTTCCGACCCAGCCGGTTGGCTCCCACGCATTCTGTTGCCTCTCGATGAACACGACGCATTCCGTTGTCTCCCCATGAACACGACGCATTCCCTTGCCTTCCCATGAACACGACGCATTCTGTTGCCTCCCCATGAACACAACGCATTCCGTTGCCTCCCCATGAACACGACGACGACGCTGTTTCTCCGTTCTGACCCAGCCATGTACACGAGCCCTGGCCGTACGTATGTGCGAGTAGGCGTTCGAGACCCCGCCCGTATGTACACATACGTGGCCGTATTTTCTTTCTTGCACCCTGGCTGATGTACGTACGTGTACATGCTACATGCGCGCCTCTACTACCACACGTGCGTGCCTCTACTACGACACATGCGCACCACTACTACGACACATGCGCGCCTCTACATCGACCAATATGTATGTACACGTTCGCGACCAGAATGACAATGCTACGTACGCTTCGACCAGGTGGGTCCCGACTGTCAGGCACTTCCTTGCATGCGAAGATGTAGCTGGTGGGTCCCAGCAGTCAGGGGGGTGAATCGTTTTGTTCTTTTATCGGACGCACTTCCTTGCGTGCGAAGGTGTAGCTAGTGGGTCCCAGCAGTCAGGGGGGAAACGTTTTTTCGCGAAATACGGTGGCCCGTCCGGTGGGTCCCCGCTGTCAAGTGGAGGAATAATTATTTTGCACGTAATAAGGAGGCACTTCCTTGCTGCGACCGTGGACCCAGCTGTTAGCCTCTCCACGTATAGTCCACGTCCGATGGAAGCCGTTCCTTGACCACGTTGACCATGCCGCGCCGAGAGCACCAGGGCGGTGGACGACGGTGAGGCCTAGGAAGGGGACGACGCGGAGCCGGGGAAGACTGGACAGTGGATGCCCACGCGTAGAGGAGTACGAGGGTTCACTGGTTCGCTGTGGTGTGAGGCTGCCGTCGCCGCAGAATAACAGGGGGTGTGGGTGAGTAGAGGGATGGCCTGGCCAGCGGTGGGAGTAGTAGGGGGTGGTGAGGCCTCCGCCGCATCGCAGCCGGCCATGGGAGGCAGGAGCACGAGGCACGACCGGCGCTGGTTTGGGCGGCTGGAGCAAGAAGACCAGAGGTTGAAGAAGCACTATGGCCGTTGGATGGACATCGTACGGTCACTGGAGCTAGAATCATGCATATTGACTAAGTTGACAAAGCCCTCCGTCCCCGTCAACTTAGTAGGCCCACAAGTCAGCCTGCCACTATAGTGGGTCCCAGCTAACAGGGGGAGTATTCATTTTTTTGTGCGTAATAAGGAGGCACTTCCTTGCATGCGAAGATATAGCTGGTGGGTCCGAGCTGTCAGCGACGGTAACGTTTTTCGCGAAATACGGAGGCCCTTTCGGTGGGTCCCTGATGTCAGGTGGAGGAATCATTATTTTGCGCGTAATAAGGAGGCATTTCCTTGCGTGCGGCCATGGACCCAGCTGTCGGCCTCTCCACGTACAGTCCACTTCAGATGCATGCCGGTCGTAGACCACGTTGACCAGGCTGCGCCGAGAGCACCAGGGCGGTGGACGACGGCGAGGCCTAGGAAGGGAACGACACGGAGGCAGGGAAGACTCGGCAGTTGTTTCCCACGCGGAGGGGAGTACCACTGTACAAGGGTTTACTGGTTTGTCTACCATCGCCAGAGAATAACAGCAGGTGTGGGTGAGTAGAGGGATGGCTAGGCCAGCGATGGGAGTACGATGGGGCGGTGAGGCCTGCGCGGCAGCACAGCCGGCTGCGGAGGGAGGGAGCAGGCAGTCCCGCCGGCGCTTGTTTGAGCGGCTGGAGCAGGAAGAGCAGAGATTGAAGAAGCACGACGGCCGTTGGATGGCCATCCAATAGTCACTTCTTGTGCGTCAACCTTTTTTAGGAAAGCCTCAAATCTGTGGAAAACAACATACAGCCCATCTGCCATTATTTCTAATAATTTACACGCCATTTGCTAATTATTAAGGTTTTTTTGGAGCCCATATTCTTTTTGTTAGCATTACAGCCCATATTGTTGCCATGGTTGAAAAATTATACAAATTTTTGCATATTTCGGTGCGGGCCGAACTGTTTTTAATCCCGAAATTTCGACTCACATTCAAACTGATTTAAAAAATAAATGTATATCAATATAAAATCCAACAAATTCTCCATGCATAAAAATTAATGTAATTTAAAATCTCGAAATGAAAAAAAAGATATTTGAAACTAATTGTCGGTTTGATGTGTTTTAAAAATGTACAACCCATTTCTCATTACTGATGGGCCATTTTCTCGGCCAGCCGAATGAAAGCTCTCCTCGTCTTGAAAGATTTGTAGCCCAACAGGCCTGACAAAGCGACTTACTTGGCAAATCACAAAAAAACTAGGTTGTGGCCGTGGACCCAGCTGTCAGCCTCTCCACGTATAGTACTCTTCTGACGGAATGTTGTTGACCACGTTGACCACGCCGCGCCGAGAGCACCAAGGCGGTGGACGATGGCGATGCCTAGGAAGGGGACGACGCGGAGCCGGGGAAGACGCGGCAGTGGATGCCCACACGGAGAGGAGTACGAGGGTTCACTGGTTCGGCTGCGGTGTGAGGCTGCCGTCGCCGCAGGGCCTGGCTAGCGGTGGGAGTAGTTGGGGGCGATGAGGCCTCAACGACAGCATAGCCGTCCACTGGAGGCAGGAGCAGGCGTTCTCCCCGGCGCTGGTTTGGGCGGCTGGTGCAAGAAGAGCAGCGATTGAAGAAGTAGCAGGACCGTTCGATTCAAATCCAACGGTTACTGCTGCTAGAATCGTTTGTTGACTAAGTTGACAAGCCCTGCGTATGCGTCAACTTAGTAGGCCCACAGGCCAGCCGCTGAATAGGTGCGCCCCAGATGTCAGTGGGAGGAATCATTTTTTCGCGTAATAAGGAGGCAGTTGATTGCGTGCGGCCAGGCCAGCGGAGGGAGTAGGGTGGGCCGGGGAAGCCTGTGCGGCATCACAGCGGGCCACAAGAGGAGGGAGCAGGCAGTCCCGCTGGCGCTAGTTTAGGCGACTGGAGCAGGAAGATCAGAGATTGAAGAAGCACGTCAGCCGTTGGATGGACATCCAACAGTCATTGCTGCTAGATTCGTGTATTCAATAACAAAGCCTTGCGTAAACAAGTCAGCCTCGAAATCTGTGGCATGTACATCCCATTTGCTATTATTTTTATAATTTTTACTCATTTTCTAATTCATATGGAATTTATTGTAGCCTGTTTTCCATATTTAGAATTGCCGGCCATTTTCTGGTTAGTACCAGGGTCAAAAAATCAACTAAATATGTGGGAAATTTTGAAAATTCGCAAATTTTTGCTGGGGGACGAAATATTCTTAATCCAAAAATTAATAACCATACTAAAAAAATTTAAAAATAAATTAGTACTATGTCATGTTAAATCCAATGAAATACGTATAAGATATTAGTGAAGAACAAAAACAAAAAAAGAAACTTATATCCCATTTGCTATAATTTTTTTTTGGAATTTTCAACCCCTTTTGATATTACTTTTAACAGACATTGACCATACTCTTAAGCCAGGCCGGAATGCATCCCTCCTCATCTTGAAAGATTTGCAGCCCAGTAATTCGGAGAAAACAAATAGGCCTAGCTTGGGTATTCTTCAAAAAGAAATACTGGGCTACCTATTTTCCCAAAGAACTGGTGCATGAGCATTTAGCTTTATTTATTTATTTACTTATTTATGTTTAGGGGACCATGAGCATGTACCTGGGCCGGATTCATGTGAGAGCCTCCCTTTTAGTTAATTATGGGCTTCTCTATTGGGCCTTCATCAGTGGGATGCATGTTATCAACAAGTGGAAAATGTGTTCCGTATGAAAAATAGTATGCGCTACGTATGGTACGGGGCACTAAAGTATCAAACTGTGCAACGACTTCCAAGACATTGTGTTTGTCGTTCTAACAACACATTTATTCAATCAACAGACGAAATATACTACTGATTGAACATTGAAAACAACAGCAGCAACAACCAGGGCTGGGTGTGCAACAGAAGCAGTAAGCAGGCCAGAAGAGTGAAGATGCAGTTCTCTCTCTTCCAAACCAAACATCAGCCATCATTACAAAAGGGCTACAAAAAAAGAACAAGTGTATGCATCAAACTAAATAAAGATCCTACTACACCAAGTGTACGCATCTAATTAACTGGCTCAGTTAGACGTTACTATTTATTAAGCTGTGGAGATTGGCTGACGACTTGAACCAGATGGCCTGACGGGGGAAACTCCAGCCAGCAGGTCGAAGTCTGATACTTGCGACCCTTTCTCCTACTTTGGGCTGCAGAGCGTGGCGGCACATATCAGGGTATGGTGCATGCAGAGACGCATGGTACGCTGTGTACACACAGTTTTGCCTGATGAACGAAACCGCATTGCCATCATGATCCTTGCCGTCGGTTATCTCCTGGTTAATCGGATAATTCAGTCCTACAAACAGAGAGCATGTACCAAGGCTACTTACCAGCCTCCAGTCAAAAATTCCTGAAGACCCAGAGAAGCTGGGATCCTGCTCAAAGACCTTGCAGTGACTGTGATTGTATTCCGCGAAACAACACGTCCGGTACGTGCGGACGATCATCAATCTTTCACCGTCGTCTGATCGAGCCAGGAACCACATGCAACTGCCATGCCGCTTTTCTTTGAAAGGTTTTGGGATTAGGAAGGGTAGGGACACCATGCGGCCTACAACATCATATCAAGTTGGAGTCAAATAAAAATGGCTCTTGATTTAGTCAATCTTAAGAACAACATGTTATGAGCATGAATATTTTTTCAGCAAATGTTGACAGTAATATAAGAAAGCCATCATGATATCATAGGAAAGTAACATACTGCTGTGACAGCTGTTTGTAGCGATGACTGGAGTAGGCCAACAATACGTCCAACCATAGAAGGAGTCGACATCGTAAATGAAGCCCTTGTGTTCAATGGCATCAGAGAACCATGGAGGATGTATGATACTGCGATGGACGTGCAGATTTATCCACTTACCGCAGTGACCTGTCAGATAGGCGAGACCGCAGTTGAAGAACGCAATTAGCCTGAAGTCTTTATAATTCACAGATCTTGTGGGCACTTGGTAGATTACAACCTTGAGCAAATCAAACTTGGTATCATGTTGGCTACTGTAAGATTCCGAGTATTCTGGGCCACGGTGCCAAAGCAGTGCAGTGTTAATCGAAGGAAGGGGGATCAATCGCCGGGTGTAGACCTCCACAAGCATCCAGCTGTCGCGACCGTCGATGAGCACCATCCAAGACGTGTTCATGCCGACCCAGTACATACCGTTAATGTAGTTGAGGCTGATGGGGATCGGATCGCAGTCAAGGGGGTTGATGCTCGCCACCCTATGATCGTTATGCTGCGTGACACGCCGTTTCTGAAGATCAGGCGGCATCAGCAAGCAAGGAGCTGGCTTAAAAAGCTCCGGCCTGAGGGCTTTGAGTAAACGGTACAACCCCGATGAGCACGCGGCGAGCAGCATGGTACTGAGATTGTCCACACGCGAAACAATGAGCTGGATTACCTCTGTGGGGAGCGAATTCCAGCCACTCTTTCGGCGGACGCTGCTGGGTTCTGCCATTGTTAGTGCTTGGGTTTCGGACGAGGGGGGAGGCACCTTAGCGGGGATGGAAGATTGGACGAGATTATTTGCGGACAAAGATGGAGAAGCGAATATGTGCTGCGGGAAGTGGACAGGTGATTATGACTACAACATGCTGCTTGACTTACGAGACACATACCAGCAGCGTAGGGTCATGTCGATGCTAGACAACTTGCTTGAGTGATCATAGTACTGGTACTCCCTACAGTGCTATGTCCCAACTTGCTTGAGTAGAGTAGTAGAGTAGGACTCTGCTCTACTACTAGCGCCGGAGGAGTAGTATATTCTAATCTAAAATAGTTACAAACTTCAATGCCCGAGCGTGGAACGACTATAAACCATACTCAAAGACCGTGTCTACATGGTGTTTGGACATGGGTGACAAGCTCAACGCCAACGGTGCTGCTCCCGTTGCACCGTATGTGTTTCTGTCCTTCATGTTCGAAATCGTGGTAGAATTCATGATTTATTTTGTGCTTATTCGGATTAAATCTCATAGTAACTTGCTCATATATTCAACTGGCGCAACGTCCCCTACAGGCACTCCCGTTTCATGGACGGCCTGGTCGATGCCTCCAAGGAGCCCTTCGTCTACTGCTATGAGTGCCCGATGCCGTTTTGTGGCTTGCCGGCGGACATGGTGCATCACCTCACGGATGCATGCAGTGGTCACTGCCAGCCCTTGGCGGAGAACATCAAGTACGAGACGTGCTACCCGTTCACCATGTCGGAGTCGCTGGAGGATCGACGTGAGAGGGAGGGGAGGAGATAGCGATGAACGTGAACATGAGGGGTAGGAGATAGCGATGTTGTGGGAGGCGCAGTATTTATAGCGAGCAATGGCACACCTACATAAGATATGGACTGAGCTGCACTGACTTAACTGCAGGTCCAGTTGCGTCACTGACATGTGAGCCAGACCCCTGTTGGGCCCACATGTCAGTGACCCAATGCACCTGCAGTTAAGTAACAGCTACGTGGGCATATTTGTTGGAGTAAATTACAGGGGAGCGAAGGGGTGGAAATATTGCTGGTCACAACGGATTGGACGAGCGCAGGGGAGGAGAGTCATGCATGCAGATTTTTTCACATGGGGTGGAGTGGTGGGACCGCCAGAGGGAGAAGGAGAGTTTGGCAGGCATATTGTTTCCACACATGAAGAGGAAAAGATTTGAAGACGAACGGGCTTCTTGCAGGTATGGGGAACGGTGCATAATAAGTCATCTTGCATGTCAGGCTAGGTATAGTCTCAAGTCATTAAAAACATACACGCCCCACACATGTTCATATTTCAAGGTGCACTAAATTATTGCATGTGATGATTAAGGCTGGCCATAATGGTGGTATCTTAGCTGGTATCATGCACACGGGAATAGCAAACATGCTGATGTGGCAAAGAATTAAAGAACAGGGGGTTAGAGTAACTAGTGTTCATGCATGCATTGGCAAACACATTTTTTTGTGAAGAACGACAACACTAGTTGAGTACTTTTGCAGACTTTAAAAACTATTCCACCGCCTCTACTATCTTGCTAAGAGTAGGTGAAAATTTTGAATCGAGCCCTTTAAACTAGAAGGGAGGTAGTGGTACTCTAATAGCTAACCTTGTTGTGATGACAAGATAGGGCATGGCACGCACCTGGACGGAGGAACTAGTCTGCATTGTGCATTTAAGTTTTGTTTGAAGTCAATGTACCTCTACTTTCACCAGACTTATAGAAAAATGTGTCAACATTCATAATGTCAAATCAATATTTTTACACTCATGATAAAATGTAGTTCTTATACTCATTATAATCAGTATTGTAGATATTGATATTTTTAGTATAAATTTGGTCGTGTGATTTCATTGGTGTCTGTCAAAGCATGGAGGAAGCGGAGCTTAGGGCTTGCATTACTAGTCTCTACATAGGTATTTCTCTTCATAATCTTGTAATTTTAGAGACTGATTGCACTTTTGTGGTAGCGTCTCTTGCATCGGGGGACTATGACAGGTCTGCTATGCGTGACCTGAAGATGAAAGCGTTGAGCATCTCGAAGTTGATCAACAATCTTCAATTGTCAAAGATTAGCCGTTCGGCCAATAAGGTGGCACACTTAATCGCTAATTATAGCTTTGACAATAGATTAGATGAAATTCTTGTAAATAACGTACCGCCCTGTGTGGTGAATATTGTATCGAATGAGTGTACTGGTGTGGCTGGTTAATTAATATAAGGTGGTGTTCAAAAAAAGTATAAATTTGGTCAAACACTTTGCAAACGATTGACGGGAGTAAAAAGGACCAGAGGGAGTATCATGCATGCGGAGTAGGCAAAAAAAATGCTTGTCTAAAAAAAGGCAAAAAAATTGCTCATTTATAGCCGGCCGAAGTCTCAAAGGGCGCGACCGCACGAGGGAGGCGAAGGTCGTGGGAGGCGTGACGTTTGACGGAATTAAGTGAAGTTACATCCACGCGCCGACATGGCGTGCGAACAGGAAGAAGCTATACCGTCAGGCCTATGATATGGGTCTAGTAGACATGACATCTAGTGGGTCCCGCATTGTTCTCGAGAACTCTTTGGGGGCTTGCAGCCGTTTTTCCATCGGGCAAGCCAGCAACCCCATGCCGTTCGCACGCCTATCGTCGTCTCTACCCTTATAACAGTTCGTCAGTCGTCCTGTCCTTTCACATTAGTTCACTCCAAGTTCTTTTTTGTGGGGTACAACGATTCAACTTCTCCTAACCTCCTCAAAATCCATGGCCTCATCCAAATCTCGCATGTCACGCTCGGCTGAGTACCAGCAGGTTAGAGCCATACCGCGGAACAGTTCATCATCATCTACACATCTGGATCCGAGATGGTGAAAAGCATGGCTGCTCCTTCCTGACGCATGTTCAACAGTTCAACGGATGGTGGGTCCGCTGGGCGAAGATGTTGAGGTACACCACAGTCCTGGGACGAGAGAAGGTCTAAAGGACGATGAGGGAGTCCTGGATTAGGGGGTGTTCGGGTAGCCGGACTATACCTTCAGCCGGACTCCTGGACTATGAAGATACAAGATTGAAGACTTCGTCCCGTGTCCGGATGGGACTTTCCTTGGCGTGGAAGGCAAGCTTGGCGATGCGGATATTCAAGATCTCCTACCATTGTAACCGACTCTATGTAACCCTAACCCTATCCGGTGTCTATATAAACCGGAGGGTTGTAGTCCGTAGGCAATCAACTCTATATACAACAATCATACCATAGGCTAGCTTCTAGGGTTTAGCCTCCTTGATCTCATGGTAGATCTACTCTTGTACTACCCATATCATCAATATTAATCAAGCAGGACGTAGGGTTTTACCTCCATCAAGAGGGCCCGAACCTGGGTAAAACATCGTGTTCCCTGCCTCCTGTTACCATCCGGCCTAGACGCACAGTTCGGGACCCCCTACCCGAGATCCGCCGGTTTTGACACCGACATTGGTGCTTTCATTGAGAGTTCCTCTATGTCGTCGCCTTTAGGCCCGATGGCTCCTTTGATCATCAACAACGATACGGTCCAGGGTGAGACTTTTCTCCCCGGACAGATCTTCGTCTTCGGCGGCTTCGCTCTGCGGGCCAATTCGCTCGGCCACCTGGAGCAGATCGAAAGCTACGCCCCTGGCCATCAAGTCAGGTTTGGAAGCTTAAACTACACGGCTGACATCCGCGGAGACTTGATCTTCGACGGGTTCGAGCCACGGCCAAGCGCGCCGCACTATCTCGAGGGGCATGATCTAGCTCTGCCTCCGGACAGTGTCCTGGAGGCCGCACACGCATCGGTTCCGACCCCTAACTCGGAGCCTATTGCGCCAATCGAGGATGAGCGGTTGGACGTCACCTCGGGGGCTTCGATCTCAAAGGCGATCGAGCCGAACGCTAGCCCCGCACTCTGCATGATCCGTGACTCCGAGGATCCGGACTCCTTTCCGAACTCCGAACCCCCCGCGCCCCTGCCGATCGAATCCGATTGGGCGCCGATAATGGAGTTCACCGCCGCAGACATCTTTCAGCACTCGCCTTGTGGCGATATCCTGAACTCTCTCAAGTCTCTCTCCTTATCAGGAGAGCCCTGGCCGAACTACGGTCAGCGAGGATGGGATACGGACGATGAAGAAATTCAAAGCCCACCCACCACCCACTTGGTAGCCACTGTCGACAATTTAAACGACGTGCTCAACTTCGACTCCGGAGACATCGACAGCATGGATGACGATGCAGGAGATACCGACGAACCAACGCCCATAGGGCATTGGACAGCCACCTCATCTCACGATGTGTACATGGTGGATACCCCTAAAGGAAGCGACAACGAGGAAAAAGGGGATGGGACGGGAGATCGACCCCCCGAAAAGCAATCAAAGCGTCGGCGTAAACGCCGACCCAAGCCCCGCCTCGACAAAAACCCAGCCATAGAGCAGGACGAGCCGGTAGACGACGAGCAGGCCTTAGAGCAACCGTCCGAACAGGGCAACACGGATAGAGAAACCGAACATCCCTCCTCCGGCGAAAACGGCATTCCGGACGACCTCACGCCGAATAAACCTATGGAGCAGAAGAATCTCCACGAGAGGCTCGTTGCAACTGCACGCAGCCTAAAAAAGCAGAAGCGGAAGCTAAAAACAGCGGAAGATGCACTCCGGATTAGATGGAGCAAAGTAATCAATACCGCAGATAAATACGGCGACAGTCGCCGCACTAAAAGCTATCCGAAAAGAAAGCTACTGCCTGAATTCGACGAAGAGGCCCTAGAGCCCTCGCATTCAAAAAATGAGAAAGCCACACGGTCGGATAGACGACCCCATAAAGCGGCAAGCGGCGCCGCACCTAAATCGGCATGCGACCCACTTAAGGATTCGCATCATGGCCCAGTCAGGTCCATTTATGGGCCAAGAAAGCAAGCTCTCGTAAGCAACGCTATGAAGCCATCATCAGAATCCGGCACACCCAAATACAGGGGCGCCGCACACCCCCTATGTTTCACCGATGAGGTCCTGGACTATGAATTCCCAGAGGGATTCAAACCCGTAAACATAGAGGCATATGATGGAACAACAGACCCTGGAGTTTGGATCGAGGATTATATCCTCCACATACACATGGCTAGAGGAGATGATCTCCACGCCATAAAATATTTACCCCTTAAGCTTAAAGGGCCAGCCCGGCATTGGCTTAAAAGCCTTCCCGAAAACACAATTGGAAGCTGGGAAGAGCTCGAGGATGCTTTCCGAGCAAACTTTCAAGGGACCTATGTCCGCCCTCCGGATGCAGACGATCTTAGTCACATAACTCAACAACCCGGAGAATCAGCTCGGCAGTTCTGGAATAGATTCCTCACTAAAAAGAATCAGATAGTCGACTGTCCGGACGCCGAAGCCTTAGCAGCTTTCAGGCATAACGTCCGAGACGAATGGCTCGCCAGACACCTCGGCCAAGAAAAGCCAAGAACAATGGCCGCACTAACAAGCCTCATGACCCGCTTTTGTGCAGGGGAGGACAGCTGGTTGGCAAGGTGCAGCCCCAGCGACCCAAGTACATCCGAAACTAGGGATGGAAACGGAAAACCGCGACGCAACAAGGACCGTCGCTGGACTAAGGACAAAAGTCCGAAGAGCACGGCAGTCAATGCCGGATTCAAAGGCTCACGACAAAATCAGGAAAAATCGCCCCCCAGGATAACAGGGACGATCCATCCAACCTAAATAAAATCCTGGACAGGATATGTCAGATACACAGTACTCCCGGGAAGCCTGCTAACCATACCCACAGAGACTGTTGGGTTTTCAAACAATCCGGCAGACTCAATGCCGAACACAAGGGGCTCGACACACCAAGCGAAGACGAGGACGAACCCCAAAAGCAGAGCACCAGGAAACAAAAGAACTTCCCACAAGAAGTAAAAACAGTGAACTCACTTCACATAACAAAACGTGCGGCGCCCGTAAAGGTACGCACCACACGGCCCATCCCCAAAGGGTCCTGC
Organism: Triticum aestivum; assembly: GCF_018294505.1. Taxonomy (NCBI): domain Eukaryota; kingdom Viridiplantae; phylum Streptophyta; class Magnoliopsida; order Poales; family Poaceae; genus Triticum; species Triticum aestivum. Next base: position 271,303,488 of record NC_057812.1, read on the forward strand.
CACTGGTTGTCAAAACCGATCATCTTCGATCAGCTAGATTATTCTAGAAATATCAAGAATGTAGGCTGGACTGCCTTGATACTCGATCCAATAATTGGCGGACTCCAGTTTTCAAATGTCCTTATGGACGGCGGCAGTGGACTAAACCTGATATATCAGGATACAATCCAGCACATGGGGATAAACCCAGCAAGAATCCGCCGCAGCAAAACCTCCTTTCAAGGGGTAATACCTGGTCCGGACACCCATTGTATGGGTTTTCTCCGGCTCGAAGTCATATTCGGCTCTGCCGATAACCTCCGCCGCGAAAAGCTGACCTTCCATATCGTCCCGTTCTCAAGTCGCTATCAAGCACTACTGGGACGCGAAGCTTTCGCTCGCTTTAACGCAATACCGCATTATGCATCTCTTACGCTTAAGATGCCCGGTCCACGAGGCATCATCTCTTTGAAGGGGAAGCACTAAAGTGCGCCTCCCCAAGCGGAGGACTGTGCGGCCGCTTTGACAGCCCCACAGCAAAATGGCCTCACCGGCCAAAAAACTTCGAAATAGGTCATTCAAGACCACGAACGCGGATAGACGAGTTCGGTGCAAAATCATCATTGATGCAGGCCTAGAAGCCATATACCCCCGCACTAGGGGCTCCACGCATATAATAAGGACAATAAGCTCATCTTATATTTACTTTACTTTGTTTATTTTAAACTTTTTCGGCACGACCCGTTTTCAACTCAGTTCCTCTCTTTTACAGATGAACATCGTGCGGCACCCATCCAGGATACGGCACAACGGAGACACAGGCGCAGACGTGTAGCAGGGACCCGTCCTAAAGGATTCTTTTTAGATTAAGACCCTGCGTAAACCTTTTTTACTGTCTCTTGTTGCTACACATCCCTGGTTTTTTTCTGATATGACCAAGGAGGAGGCTGGCGTCTTGGCATGTGGCCACGTCAGAATTTTTGCACGTACCTGGACACTAGGGGCTTTTTAATAAAGAGTGTTGTTTCGCCCGCACTCATAAAGACCGAACACCTTAGGGAGTGTTCGGCATCGCGAGTTTTGGCATTATATGCATCAGCTCCGAATCATGTCTTTGGTCAAATGTTGGGTTGCCCAGCTCCTGAGTTCGGCTACCTTACGTTCCGCTCTATCGGCTAAGGTAGCACCAGGAGAACTACTGCGATTGTGCCTCGGTTCGGCTGGGCGAGCACCTCAGTAGAGAAAGCTGAAAACTGACTGTCATGATGTAGCGTGAGACTGGTCAGCCACTCAATGACCTATCGGAATCTATCGGATTCCTCCGCTTTAACGAAGGGCCGCTTCCCGGTCAGGCACATACGCGCCCCGAACTCGGCCGAGCGCAGTTGCCACCAAGGGGCTACCTAAATAGTCTCACTTTCAAACTCCTATGGCTAAGTGAAAGTGTTAAAGCATTATAGTCCAGTTGCCTGGCCCGCTGCGCTATCACCTCCTTTGTAGGACCAAGACGTTGGGTTAAGTGTGAAAATGCATCTTCTGCAAGCACCCCGGCACTATGTGTGTGGGGGCTGAAGCCAACGACTGCCATCTTTCAGATTTCGTATATATATATATATATATATATATATCTTAAAACGGCCGCACAGGAGGTGTTCCCAATACTTGGAGGCACAAGTATAAAAAAGGCCACTACAGTTTATCAAAATATTACTTTATAATTACATATGCTATCATAACATAGCATCTTTCGGGCACTGCGTCTCTATTACACGAGCGCCTTCAAGAACTTCCTGAAAATAGTGCTCGGAGGGTACTCGGCTTTTGTCCGAATCTCGGGACGCAACAACGGTGGTCTCCATCTCTGCCCAGTATGTCTTAACACGGGCAAGAGCCATCCTAGCGCCCTCTATGCATGCTGACCTCTTCATTGCATTTATACGCGGCACCGCGTCAAGGAATTGCTGCACCAAGCTGAAATAACTCTTCGGCTCCGATCTCCCCGGCCACAGGTGACCCATGACGTACTTCATGGCGAGTCCAGACAACCTATTCAGTTCGGCCCATTGAGCCAAACGATCATCCACTGCCAGTGGACGCTCTGGATTGTGAAACTGCGACCAGAAAAGCTTTTCCACTTCGCGATCTTTCTGATCTCGAAAGTGTTCGGTCGCATCAGCAGCACTCGCTGCCAAGTCCAGATAGGTATCCTCCACACTCCACATCCGGTCCAACGGAGCAAACTTCGGATCACAAAATTTCCTTCGCAGCATAAAGGGCTTTCCAGCCGCAATCTGTTCGGCCTGACGCAGCTCCTCCTTCGCAGCTCTCATCGCAGAGCGCGCGTCCTTGGCATTGGCAACGGCCTTCTCTAAGTCCGTCTGTTTCGCCTGGTCTTCTTTTTCAAGAAGTCTGCAACGGTCTGTAGCGCTTTTTAACTTTTCGGCCATCTCGGCCATCTCTTCCTTGCTTCGGCAATGAGCAGCCTGTTCGGCTCTCAGCTCTTCAAGGGCTTTCCTGGTGGCCGCATCACTTTCGCTGGCTTGTTCTTTAGCTCGGGCAAGTTCTGCCCTAAGACTCTCCACGGCGGCCGCACCATCTGCGTCAAGCACACACATCGTAAGACACAGGCATAAAACTGTTCTTACCTGATGCCGCCCGAGGAATTACATACCTTGAGCCTCATCAAGCCGCTTATTGACAAGCGTGATGTCGGCATCTGCCACGTCCAGTTGCCGCTTTAGTTCGGCAAAATCGTCAGTTCGGCTCGATTCCGGACACCCTGCCGCCTACATTCAAAGGCGACATCTTAGACCTGGGATTATGATCCTCCGCGTGCCGTCATTTCTTGACGACGCGCAGAGTCTCAGGGGCTACTATCTACACAGGGCGCATCTTATTCATGCGCAACTGACAAAAGTATACATTATCTAATGTACCTCGAAACCCGTCAGTAAACTTTTGACGGCCTCATACAATCCGCTCTCTACGGATGAAATCCTTTCAATCACCGTGCCCATCAATGCGCGGTGCTCCTCTGAGATAGAAGCTCGCCCCAGCAGAATCTTTAGCTCCTCCGGCCGAGCACCAGACGGTGCCGGGCTCGTCCCATGACCTCTTTCGAAGGCCGGACGCGGATAACCTCAGGGGGCTGCATAGCCACCTTCCGCCCCTGCCGGATTTGGAGAAACCCTCCGCGACGACACCTCAGGGTCGCCCGCCTCGCTAGGCGGCACGGCAGGGGGAGGCGTCCCGCTCTCCATCATCTCCGGAAGGAGATCCCCCGAAGACGAGCTCTGCTGAGAAGGGCTGAGGTCCGAGCTACAAGATAAAGGTTTGGTTAATCTTCTCAGATATAAATCAAGGATTTCCCTCATCCCTCAAAAGGAAAATCTTTCTCCACTTACGGCTCACTGGAGGGCTGATCCCCTTGAGGGCGTAGTCCGGCCGAGGAACTCCCCGGCGTCGGACCCTCTGACGAGGATTTTCTCCCCCGTTTCGAGGCCATGGTTTCCGGGTCGTCAGAGGCGGCTCTCTTCTTCCCCTTAGGAGAGGAATTGTCGGTTCCTCCCTTCGGAGCAGCCTCCTTCGAGGAGGCCATAGCTTCCTTGTCCTCCCCCTCCAAAGGCATTATCTCCAGCATCCTGACCAGCACGGGATCCGGCCTGGTTTCAGGAAGGGGAGCCGGACACCTGATCAGCTTTGCCTTCGCTATCCACTCCTGTTTAAAAGGACGGCTCTTTTAGGGGCAAGTTTATGACAATTATACGGATAGAAGGTCCGGGCACAAGGTTGCTTACTTGAGTATCCGGGCGATTGCAGCTTAGGCCTGCGTCCTCGGTTAAATCCGGACACATCTCTTGTGATCCGAAGAACAGTCTATACATCTCCGCGGGCGTTGCGCCCATAAAGTTCTGGAGAGCTCGCGGTCCCTCTGGATTAAACTCCCACAGGCGAAGGGGGCGACGTTTGCCGGGCAATATTCGGCGAATCAGCATGACCTGCGTCACCTTGACCAAGCTGAGGTCTCCTTCCAAGAGATCCTTAATTCGGCCCTGTAACAAGGGCACGTCTTTGGGCAAACCCCAATCTAACCCTCTGTTAACCCATGACGCTAGCCGTGGTGGGGGACCCGAGCGAAAGGCAGGAAGCGCCACCCACTTGGTGCTCCGGGGAGCGGTGATATAAAACCACTCTCGTTGCCACAAGCCTAGCTCCTCTTGAAAAGAGCCCTCGGGCCATGGAGCATCAGCATTTTTGCTTATAACAGCGCCTCCGCACTCTGCGTGCCGTCCCTTGATCATCTTCGGCTCCACTTTGAAAGTCTTGAGCCATAATCCGAAGTGAGGGGTAACACGGAGGAACGCTTCGCATACAACGATAAACGAGGAGATATGGAGGATGGACTCCGGAGCTAAGTCGTGGAATTCCAGCCCGTAATAAAACAGCAGTCCCCTCACAAAGGGATCCATCGGGAAGCCTAACCCCCGAAGGAAGTGAGACACGAACACTACGCTCTCACCGGGCTGGGGACTGGGGATAGCCTGCCTTTGAGCAGGCAACCTGTGCGAAATTTCGGCGGTCAAGAACTTAGCCTCTCTCAACTTTAGCACGTCCTCCTCCGTGACGGAGGAGGGCATCCATCGGCCTTGAAGGTCGGAACCGGACATTGTCGAAGGTCTGAGGCGCCCGGAATCTGGAGCCTAGGGTGTTGGAACTCGAGGCGACGGGCGAACTTGTTTTGGGATTGGAGAAAAGGAGTAAGGCCCTGGTCTCTTTATAAGAGGTTGAATACCAGGAGCCCTCCCCGTAACCGTTTGGGACTCGCCTTTAATCGAGAAAACATGCTAACGGGCACGATTGGGTTACCCACGTCCGTATTGATGAGAATCCCGTAAAAGGGGGGCACACGATCTCTGCTTTGACAAGACGTGCCAAGGAAACCGCCTCGCAAAACACGCTGAGGTGGAAAAGTGAAAACGATTCGAGTGAAGGACTTGGCTGTAGTGTGATGACGCACTGCGGAATACGTCAGCAGATTTGATTTGTGTTAATATTATTCTCTCTATGGCAATATGTGGAAGCTTATTTTGCAGAGCCGGACACTACTCTTGGTGTTTACAATCTTCTATGAAGGACTTGGAGGAGGAACCCGCCTTGCAATGCCAAAGACAATTTGCGCGCCGGACTCGTCGTCATTGAAGCCTGGTTCAGGGGCTACTGAGGGAGTCCTAGATTAGGGGGTGTTCGGGTAGCCGGACTATACCTTCAGCCGGACTCCTGGACTATGAAGATACAAGATTGAAGACTTCGTCCCGTGTCTGGATGGGACTTTCCTTGGCGATGCGGATATTCAAGATCTCCTACCATTGTAACCGACTCTATCTAACCCTAACCCTATCCGGTGTCTATATAAACCGGAGGGTTGTAGTCCGTAGGCAATCAACTCTATATACAACAATCATACCATAGGCTAGCTTCTAGGGTTTAGCCTCCTTGATCTCATGGTAGATCTACTCTTATACAACCCATATCATCAATATTAATCAAGCAGGACGTAGGGTTTTACCTCCACCGAGAGGGCCCGAACCTGGGTAAAACATCGTGTTCCCTGCCTCCTATTACCATCTGGCCTAGACGCACAGTTCGGGACCCCCTACCCGAGATCCGCCGGTTTTGACACCGACAGATGAAGAGAGGAAGAAGCCCGCCATGATCTAGGTTTGCGTACATAACGTTTGCTTGGTCTACCAGATATGCCATGCCGACGTTGAGTGCCAGGATTTTAAGAACTTCCTCAAGGACAAAAGAGTGAAATTCGTTACTGTAGGCTTTAAGAACGATTGGGATGTCCTGTGTCGGATAGGTCTCGTTGTAGGCCAGCCCTTTGATCTCCAGAAGGCAAGCCTGGTGTCCTGCTCTCAACCTTCAATGCTGACCCTGGCAGCAGCCATGATTGATCCTTCGTACGCTAAACTGAAGAAACCTCATCACGAGTTTCATCATGCATGGGAGTCAAAGACATTAGATGAAGATCACATCCTGTACGCAGCAATGGATGCCTACCTTTGTTTAAATATCTACAAGGGTTGGATGAAGAAGCAGAGCCCAGTGTCCGGTTCAAGCAAAGAAGCGTCGGCGAAGAGGAAGAGGAAGAGGGACGAGGACGAAGTCGAGGACGTGGACTCGGACTCCGAGTAGGTGGCAGTGCTGTCGCTCATGCTGGTTCTACTACAGTGTCAAGCGGACCAGTTGCTTAGTTTCTTTTCAAGGGTGTGTTGTGCCGAGGCCCCAACAGAACTATGTTTATGTTCTTTCTCATTATTTGAACTCTTTAGTACGTACAGTAGTACTAGTACTATGTCTTACTACTGTTCTTCTTGCAGTTGGTACTACTGCTCGTATCTTCGTGTTCCTACTGTACTTAATACGTTCGTACTAGTAGTATAATTTGGGTCAGTCGATTTGTGAAAGAAGTTCGACGGAGCGAAGGAATAAGACGGAAGAAGAGGTGGAAGAAGCCCTTCTAGCCATCCATGTTGCATCAAATGGCTCACATGAGTCGACTGACCCAAATTGCTCCTTCAGATTGCAGGATCCACGTGGCATTCAAGGTCTCAAAGGTAGAGTCCGCACCCGGTTTTCGGGCTCGACGCGCGCACGACTGGCTTTCGCCACGACAACCACCATGCGCGCCTCCTCCGCGCGGCCGGAGATGACAATGACACGGTAGTTCCTCCTTGCCGGCGTGCTAGAGCACGCGCTCGTCCTCCTCTTCTTACGCTGCATGCATAGATGCGGCTCCACCAGCTGCTCGCATGCTTGGCAGCGCGACGGCATCGCGAGGAGGGACTGCAGACGACGTGAGCGGGCGAGCCTTTGGATTCATGGCACAGGGATGGCGGCAACACGGCGGTGATGGGCGAGAAATTGTTGGCCGGAGCAGGCGGGCGCCAGCATGCGCAACAGCGTTGGCGGCATATTGATGAGTGCGCGTGTGGGAGCTTACTTTTGTTATATATATAAGGTTGGTCAAACTTAAAAGAAAACCGTACTAGTACACGTAAACAGTAGACTTAGGCAGCACTTTTATTAGTTAGTACCACAGCCACGATACGGAATCCTGTGCAAGCGCATGAACCACGGCCGTGCGGTCGATCGAACGGTGCGTCACCGTGTCGCGCTTGAAGGACATCCACCGAACCTTTTTGTGTGTGTGTGAAAACAGTCCTTGAATATTACTCAACTTTTTTTTCCTGTGAAAGTTCTTGACGCTGCAATATTTCCATATATTTGAATTTAGCCCCAGTTCGTGTTTATTTGGATTTGGACGTTTTAGGTGCGCCCTAGTTTTTTTTAATACTGATTTTGTGTGTGTGACTGAGAGAGAACGTGTGTATGTGTCCATATGTGTGTTGTGGCGGAAGGGCAATGTGGAGACGGTGTGTGTGTGATACAAACATAGAGAGGTGTGAATGTGCAAATGATCATGCATGAGTGAGACATAGACAGATGCCGATACGTTGTGTATACATGATAGAACGGTCTTCTAGTTTAGGGCATGTTTGGTTCCAATAAGTTACCTGACTTATAAGTCAGGTGACTTAAAATCAGTGACTTATAAGTCACACCTGTTTGGTTGTCATCTGACTTATAAGTCACCTAACCAAACCTTCCCACCTTGTTTTTTATGTAAAGGTGATGGGACCCACATAAGAAGGGGTCACTTATAAGTTTTAAGTTGGGGTGGAGCAACTTATGACTTGTAAGTTGGGTCCGTTTGGCAAAATAAGTCACTTTTTGCACTTTTCGACTTATAAGTTGGTGACTTATTTGGAACCAAATAGGGCCTTACTTGTGTGTGTGTGAGAGAGAGAGAGAGAGGGAGAGACAGAGACAGAGAGAGGAGCATCCGTAACACAACAACCATCTCTCTCGATTCGCCCGTCCCTCGCACGGTCGCATGCAACACATGCATCAACGCGCACATTTTGACACCCTCACCCGACCCCTGCCCACCTCAAGGCCCGCACAATCTCTTCGTGAATACCCATTTCTCTCCTTGGGTTTTTCTCTCTCAATATCTGACACAGACACACACACACACACGCAGCACAACACACACACACACACACACAAACAGACACACACTCCCCCGAGCACACAATTCATCCCCATCCAAGGTTATACGGCGACCACTCTCGCTTGTGCTTCTTTGCACCCCAACATGCACAACACCTCAATCTTCAAAGAGGGCATCGAGCAGATCCAAGACGGCGACCACACCACGCTAGAGAATGCGGGGCCATTTGGAAGCAGGGTGATGTGACGACGGCTGACTGACTCCTCCCCACACCCCTCTCTCTCTCTCTTGCACAAAATTACCAATCCCTCTCCCCCCGCACAAAATTGTCAATCCCTCAACCCACGAGATCCTTCCCCTCTTGTCCATGTTTTTCCAGCTCTTTAATCAAACATGTTGTCTCTTCTCCTTCCACGTATACAGAATCCAGATGCACACGTATCTCATGTATATTACATGTATCCATCTTTCTCACAAACCTAACTTCTTCCTCTCTCTCTTTCTCTCTCTATCTCTCTCTCTGTCTGGTTAGGTTTGTCTCCTACTCTCTCGTCCACATACATACAATCTTTCCCGCCCTATCCGCTCCATCTTCAAAAGCTCTCTCTACACGTTTCATTCACACATTGGGATATGTCAAAATGTTGCTTCTATAATGGCTGATGTAGAGTTATGGTTGTTTTTGTTGCATCCTACAAAGTAATAACTATGAAATGCATTTAGATTCTCATTTGACTGGGATTATGTGAGTTTGAGCATGTTTTGAAGTACTATAGACCTTGTATACATCTTGGGATTCGACAATGGTTGTAACTATTGAATTGTATAGACCATTACATTCGAAGTCAATAGCCTAATATATTTATTTCACAATTTCAACAAATGATTAGTTCACTACAAACTAAGAAAACAAATGTGTACTCCCTCCGTTTTTATTTAAGTCTGCGTATTAGCATTGGTCAAAGTCAAGTTTTGTAAACTCTCAGAAAGCTTATAACAAAAATTATTAACATATATAATAAGAAATAAATACCATTAGATTCATTATTGAATGTACTTTCACATCATACATATTTGTTATGGTAAATATTTATATTTTTCTATAAACTTGGTCAAACTTTAGGAAGTTTGACTTCGGTCAAACCTAATATGCAGAGTTTACTACTACTACTCGCTAGTTGCTTAGCCGAATCACTCAACACGCCACACGGGGAGTCCAGTGTCACAAAATTTTGAGGTCGGCGGGAAAATCTCCCGCGACCCTGATTCGAGCAGTGGGAAGTTACCATCATAGCCTTCAGAACAGGCCTACGGATGACGCTTGGTAGGGGGCTGTTTTCGTAATTTCAGGTTCACCCTACCCAGCCAACCCCACCCCGGCACCCAGAGTAGTACACCTGAATACTCCCCATTTTCTATCCCCACCGCAAAATAGACTTCTCCACGGCACCGCAGCCTTCGTGCTCCTCCCCTTTACATCGGTGCACTCGTCCACCGCAGCGCATCTGCCTCATCGACGACCTCGTACGCCGCACTGGAGCCGGTCCACCGTCATCGTCGTACACGGAGCCTCTTCCCCGACATCGTCTTCCACTGTCTCGGGTCTGCTTCCCAGAAGCCGATGCCAAGCGCAGAAGTACCACCATCGTGGATAATGAACTAACTCCCGTTGCCGACCATGACTCACTGAGGCCGTCGCGACCATCGTTCTCCTCCTCGATTGGTAATGTGTTTATTGAATCACTTAGCAGTACATGTGCAGTTCCAACTTTGTTCATACCTACCCTTCAAATTTCCTGGGTGCTATTGTTCCTGTAAAAGTAATTGGTTATAGCCTCCATTGTCCAACAGAATATCAGCTTGTAATTGTGCGTCGCTCCTGTATCGTGCTGTGCTTGGGTAGGTTTTTCATCTGCAACCAGTAGTGTGGCAAATGATGGAAAGGTTTTTAGAACTAGCAAGATGCCCATGCGTTGCACGCATCAAGATGCATTTGTATGAGTAGGTTATCTTGTGGGAGAAAAGGATGGGTGAGGGAAGGCCTTATTTGCAAATCTGGAGAGAGGGGTATGGGTATCTTTTTGCAAAATTCCCATTTGTTTCCTTCCTATCTGTCAGATATAAATTGGACGGCCTATATTGCAAGAAAAAAAGTATAGAGAAAAAAGTAGACAGTAAAGGAAGTAGAGATAAATATTAAATATAAAATATAAAATAAATATAACAGTAGAGAAGAGAGTAGAGATAGCATGTTGGGATTTTTAAAGCGCCGCGCGTTGCGATTTTGTTGGAGATGCTCTAACATGGCAGACGAGTGCTTTAATGTTGCCCACAAGATGCGCGAGTATTACTAGTACTACATTTTTCTTGCCATGTTGAGATTTTAAAACCACGAGTGCGAACATGCAGAGGAGCAATGAAGACCAAACACGGGATATTCGGGACATCTTCAAGGAGCGTGGCAAGTTAAAGAGGAGCTGCACCGAACCTGTAAAACGAGCTTTGGTAAGTAACACCCTTTCAATTACTTTCGTGTAGCCTCGTGTTCTTCGATGTGTATATGTTGTAGTTTCCGTTTCTCTTAAGCGTGGTGTTCTTCGATGTGTAATAAGAAGAGTCTTAATCGTCCTAATGCTTTCGTTTTTAGCTTGATGTAGGAAGTGGGTGTTCTCACCTTGTAGTCTGTTTTTATTTTTTTTCCTTTTGAATTCACTTCTCCGAGTTCTGTTTATCTGGCTTCTACTAAATGGATCTGGGTTGCTCTGAGTATTGATCTAAAAAAGAAGTAACTTCATGTCAGGATGCAGTTCCTGCGAGGAGGGAAGTATGGTCAACCTCGAGATCATGTTTCCAAAATGAGGCTGGATTACACACAAGGTGCCAGTTCCCTAATGATGCTGGATTAGACACAAGGTGCAAATTCCCAGATGATGCTGGATTACACACAAGCCAGGTGGAGTCGTCAGTTGTTCGTGTCCTCGTGGCATTAGTAAAGGCTGAAAGAAAGCGTGCAACAGCCCTTGAGAATGTAGCTGAGTTCCTGAAGAAGCGAAAAGAGCAATCAGATGCTCTCTTCACCCAAGCCAAAGAAGAGATGGAAGAAGCCAGAAATAAGCTAGCAGAGGCAGAGCAGGCTAGGCGTCTCCTGCTATCTAAAACTGTTGTCAATACAAAATTTCCTTCATAATAGCTAGGTTCAAATGTTTATCCAGTCAGCATGCCTGTTGTGATGTCCGTGCATCTACTGATGTGGCACAAAATGTATTTTTTCGGGTCATGTAATAACAGCAATTACTTTCCAAACAATAACAGACGAAGCATTGGACATGGTATAGTTCATGCGCAAGCCCGACATTCCAAGTTCAACTTCCACATCAAACTCATGTTCACAGATATCTGCATATTCATACATAATGTCCACAACCATGATTCACTTCAAAGCCAAAAAAATGTGAGGAGAGTTATAAATAAAGAAAATCCTCTACTAGTTCCTGCTACCAGTGCGAGCACAAAAAGTCAAGACCATCCGTAAATTAATTATATTTTAGTCATTTTTTGTGTTCTAAAATGCCTGCCGGCTTGCAGAAGGACGTGTTGCCGGCACACGCGCTGATTCAATGAAGGCAGGCGGGGCAGTCTTAAGCTGGTTGCACGCGGGCACGCGGCGAGGAGGCGTGCTCAACCGGGCCTACAGTGAGTGCGGCCCTCTTGGCCGGCGCGCCGGTTCAATGCCTGCACTATGAGAGGTCGCGTCCGTGTTAGAGCAATTACGCGGCAAGGAGGCGTGCTCAGCTGACTATTCCTACAAAGGTGCTCCACCACGTACCCGGTACCCGCGAATGCAGCAATCGTGCACCTAAGGTTTTAGGTTTTATTTGTTAACGTCGCCTTTACGTAACACTCATGTGTGCGAGGCAGCGAGAGGCCGACTGCGTGCGTGCACCTCTTCTCTTCGTATATGTACTCCACCGTTTGTCTGGTGTCCAAAAAATTATAATAACTACTAGCAATGTGCCAATGCGTTGCCACACGATCAAAGTAGATTAATACATATTCACCAATTTGATAAAAAAATCTAGTTTTGAAATACGTATATCACTAAAAATATGTTATGTTTCACTCAAAATATATTCCTTTGTCGGTTTTGATGAGATAAGGGAGGAATGTTGTTGGTTTCAAGATTCGAGAAGTGGTATATGTCTAATTTCTACTCTTACTAGCAAGATGCCCGTGCGTTGCACAGAACATCAAGATCTTGTGGGAGAAAAGGATGAACGAGGGAAGGCCTTATCTGCAAATGTGGTGAAGAGAGTGGGTAAATTGCCATATTTTCCTTCCTATCCGTCAGATATAAAACGGACGGCCTACATTGCAGGATGGCAGGCCCACCATCATCACCAACTCTATTTTTATCCCTACTCTTATAAAAAGCATTGTCGGTGTCGTGTGCCTACCATCCTGCAATATAGGCCGTCTGATCTATATCTGACGGATAGGAAGGAAACTATGGCAATTTTGCAAAAAGATACCCACGCCCCTCTCCACATTTGCAAATAAGGCCTTCCCTCGTTCATCCTTTTCCCCCACAAGATAAACTACTCATACAAAATGCATCTTGATGTTCCGTGCAACGCATGGGCATCTTGCTAGTTGTTGCAAAAAGCCCATGTGTGTGTGAGAGAGAGGGAGAGTGGAGGAGGACGGAGTGCATGTGTGACAAAGACACAAGGAGTGTGTGTGCGATAGGTATCAGCTTAAAATGAGGCGATAGTGTGTGTGTGTGCACGATCGAGAGGGCGTGTCTCAAGAAGGGAAGAAAAATCTACATAGATACAAGGAGCGGGAGAGAGACATGTATGCGATGGTGGAAGCACGAGTGTGCGGGTGTATAAACCTATCTAGAGGCTAGCTAGTCGATAAATGTTTGTGAGAGAAATACGAGTCGGGGTGCGAAAGCGAGAGTTTTGTGTGTGTGAGAGAGAGACGGTAGTCGGGAAGGGGAGTGGAAGCAGGAGTTGTGTGTGTGTGTGTCTGTGAGAGAGAGAGAGGAGACGGTAGTCGGGGTTGTCTGATCGGTAAACAAATGAATAATGTCAGTCTGGGATGGAGACGAAAAGGAGACCGCAACAAATGTTGTGTCTACAGGAGAGAGAGAGTAATTTTAGTGGTATGAGTCATATGTAGAGACATATAGGGTGTGTGAGAGAATCCCATAGAGAGAAAGACAAAGTGAAAGACGAGTGGAGACTGTGTGTGTGGCGGTGAAAAAGAAAGCTTAGGTACCGAGTGATACCAGAGAACAGTAGAGACGTGAGAGATAATGAAAACCGTGTAATGTATAATGATAGGGAGAGTGTGACACTTCTCAAGGGAGACGTCGAGAGACCATGTTTGCGAGGATAGGAGAAACATGAAGTGAGCGTGCGGGTGAGCTGGAGAAAAGAGAGTGATAGCTACCTGAAGGAGCATGCATGCGAGAGAGATGGGCGTGAAAGGAGTGAACAAAAAAGGGATTCAAATATTTGAATTCGAGATGATGATACATGTAATCCATACTCGAACCAAAATTGATCTATCAAACATGCATACTCATATGAATTCACGCACATCTATGTTATTTAATATGTAGATATTACTGATCCATACATTTTAGTAGAACATAATTTGGTTAAATTTTTTCAAATTCAACCTTAAGATTATGAGATCGTTGTATTTGTAAATCATATGATACATATAAAGGAGCAGAATTCTTTGTTGTGCTTTTGAAAGTATATATAAAAAATGATGTATATAGAATGTAATTCCAATTGAAAATGGATCCCGCCCGGAAAAAAATAGAATACAAATGGGATTCGAATTGAGTTGGCACGGTAAACGTGCACTCTGCAAAATTTGAACGAAGCGGGGAAAGTCGCAGTAACCGCCCGAAACCATAATCTGCGAGATGGAAATCACTACTGCCTATCCCTGCCACGCAAAGCCTATCTGCTGGATTTCTGTAGGTTTCGATAGGGGTAGGTTTGTAATTTCACCCAAACCTGATGTAACCGCCTCTCACCCGGATTCATACACGATGGGCGCCAAAACACAGTGTGTCCTCGGCCGAAATCGACTCCCTCCATGATTCATATTCATACACGGTGGGCACCAAAAACAAACTCTCATCGGTAAATATTCAGTGTATGCGAGATTACTGTCCTATCCGCAACCGACTAATGTTGTTGTGATGTAGTAGAAATTTGAAACGGGGGCTAAGTTTGTAAATTTCCTCGCATTTGAGACAAGTGCGCCCTGAATACATGGTTCCCCCTTCCTCTCTACCTCCCTTTTCCCCATTCATACTCCGTGGGCGCCAAAACACCCTCTCCACCCCACCCTCCTCCGTCCGCCGCCGTCCGCCACCCTATCCATCGATGTCCTCCTCCACCATGCCGGAGCTGGTACCCCGATGCCGCCGTCCATTACAAGAGATCGACCTCTCTCATCCACGGATTCAGACCGGGATCCTTGCATCCCGTCCTCTCGCTTCATCCCCGCCGTCGTCCACCTTGCCGGCGCCGCTCCTACGACCGTCTCGTCCACCGCGCCTCGCCGCCACCGTCTACCCTCCTAGATCTGCTTCCACGCCGCCGACAGCCATCGCTACCGCAGCACCGTCAAATTCTCAGCAGATGTGTACATGACGCCGCACCAGAGGCGGTACTCTTTCGTATCTGCTCAACTTATTTATCGCAGCAAGAAAATAGATCGCCACTGCTTTACTCTGATTACTTGTCTTGGTTGCGAAGTTGCCTTTGTCCGGTTTGCACCTTCAGATCCGCCATGGCACGCCCAATGCTTATGGTTTTCCCCTTTTATATTCCACACTAGTTAAATCACAGTAGACTAAATTTCAAAATTGGGCCAGTCGATTTTTCAGAGCGCGCCAGAGTTCGCTGGTGCGATCGAAGGGGCTCGGGTGGTTGTGGGGCCTTGCCGAACGAATAAAACTCGACGCGGGCGGGGGTTGGGGTGGGGGTGCCGGAGGAACACAGGCGGTGGGGGCCGATGGTCCAGCCGACGGCCCGTGCGGTGTTCTGTATGGGAAGAATCAGAGACGAGGAAGAAGAAGGGTTAGCAGACGTAGGATCTTCATCCAACCGCCTGAAATGGTCGAGAGACAGCTGGGAGTTGCATTCTTAATGCGCTCTGGTTCATCATGTGTGGGCACTACGCAACCAACAGTTTATTATCCAAAATCTGCTTGCTCTTCTTTACCATGTTCCTCTTCCGTTCTTCTTTAATATGTACTCTCTCCGTTCCTAAATACAAGTCTTTGTATAGATTCCACCATGGACTACATATGGAGCAAAATGAGTGAATCTACACTCCAAAATGTATCTGGATACATCTGTATGTGATCCATAGTGGAAATCTCTACCAAAACTTATATTTTGGAACAAAGGGAGTATGATAGTAGTACAGTATGTTCCTTGTACTGAAGATGAGCAGGGACATTTGCAGTGTAGAGGTCTATAAGGTCGGCTGTGATGGACACTTTGAGCCTCTTTGATTCGTAGGATCTTGTAAACATAGGAATAGGATTTGTAGTGTCCTGCCCACTTGAATCCTATAAGAATAGCAAGGAAATGCGGGGAGCTGTGTCGCCTTTGAGAGTTACACTGATATTAACAGTACCGCACCTTCACTTGAAGAGAGTTGGTATCCGAAACCTTTCTAGCCGTACCAGCAATACTAGCACATCTATTCCAGCAAGTTCCACTTTGCTGATTTTACTCTGATGCTTAAGGTTTTCCCGTTATATCTACACTATGATCTGTGTAGATGCTTTGTGTCGCACTAGCAGCAGTCCACTCTTGAAGCTAAACACTGCAATGACTTACAAAATTGGCACCAAGGCATTGAGTGCCATTCTGGATGCAATGAAACTCATACGCTCCCCACATGTTGATTCTTGTTCAGAATATGATCCTAATGACTATTCTAACCTCGAGCAGTCAAAGGCAGATGGCATGTCCTGTTCACCCATCAAGGTGTCTGTTCTAATTTGGCAATGTTTTATTGATTGCGGGTATCTTGAATATGTTTTCTTGCATTTCTTCTATTTTGTTGCACCGACATCTGCTTAGTTTACTCATCATATATGTCGAGATGCCATGCCCATCCATTATCAATACATATTCCATCTGTCATCATACCATGTTTTTCCACTCAAATGTTATTCTTGTGCATTAGACATCAAAAAGGAATAGGGTGATTGCCGAACCTGAAGGAGCACCAGCAAAGTCCTTGAAAAACGTGGTGGTGCCGGAGAAATCAGACAGCACCCCACTTATATTGGATGTACAACCAGTGACACAAAACATAGGACCGACTCCAACAGACTGTACCCATACTTCACTGGCCACACCACTAGCCCCACCACACAGGAACTGCACTCCAGCAAAAGGTATACCGATTTCATTTGCCATAGCACCAGCTGTACCACAGAAAAATCCCACTCCAGCAAAAAGTACAACAAGTCCATGATACGTCTCCAACGTATCTATAATTTTTGATTGCTCCATGCTATATTATCTACTGTTTTGGACTATATTGGGCTTTATTTTCCACTTTTATATTATTTTTGGGACTAACCTATTAACCGGAGGCCCAGCCCAGAATTGATGTTTTTTTCCTATTTCAGTATTTTGGAGAAACAGAATATCAAACGGAGTCCAAACGGAATGAAACCTTCGGGAATGTGATTTTCTCACCGAACATGATCCAGGAGACTTGGACCCTACGCCAAGGCATCAGAGAGGTGGTCACGAGGGTGGGGGGTGCCCCCCTATGGCGCGCCCCCTGCCTCGTGGGCCCCTTGGAGCTCCACCGACATACTTCTTCCTCCCATATATACCTACATACCCCCAAACGAACAGATACGGAGCCAAAAACCTAATTCCACCACCGCAACTTTCTGTATCCACGAGATCCCATCTTGGGGTCTGTTCCGGAGCTCCGCCGGAGAGGTCGTCATCACGGAGGGCTTCTACATCATCATAGCCTCTCGAGGACGAGCAGGAATTAAGCTTGGGGATGCCTGATACGTCTCCAACGTATCTATAATTTTTGATTGCTCCATGCTATATTATCTACTGTTTTGGACTATATTGGGCTTTATTTTTCACTTTTATATTATTTTTGGGACTAACCTATTAACCGGAGGCCCAGCCCAGAATTGCTGTTTTTTGCCTATTTCAGTATTTTGGAGAAACAGAATATCAAACGGAGTCCAAACGGAATGAAACCTTCGGGAACGTGATTTTCTCACCGAATGTGATCCAGGAGACTTGGACCCTACGCCAAGGCATCAGAGAGGCGGTCACGAGGGTGGGGGCGCGCCCCTCGGAGCTCCACCGACGTACTTCATCCTCCTATATATACCTACGTACCCCCAAACGAACAAATACGGAGCCAAAAACCTAATTCCACTGCCGCAACTTTCTGTATCCACGAGATCCCATCTTGGGGCCTGTTCCGGAGCTCCGCCGGGGAGGGCCGTCATCACGGAGGGCTTCTACATCATCATAGCCTCTTCGATGAAGTGTGAGTAGTTTACCTCAGACCTTCGGGTCCATAGTTAGTAGCTAGATGGCTTCTTCTCTCTTTTTGGATCTCAATACAAAGTTCTCCCCCTCTCTTGTGGAGATCTATTCGATGTAATCTTCTTTTTGCGGTGTGTTTGTTGAGACCGATGAATTGTGGGTTTATGATCAAGTCTATCTATGAATAATATTTGAATCTTCTCTGAATTATTTTATGTATGATTGGTTATCTTTGCAAGTCTCTTCGAATTATCCATTTGGTTTGGCCAACTAGATTGGTAGTTCTTGCCATGGGAGAAATGCTTAGCTTTGGGTTCGATCTTGCGGTGTCCTTTCCCAGTGACAGAAGGGGCAGCAAGGCACGTATTGCATCGTTGCCATCGAGGATAACAAGATGGGGTTTATTTCATATTGCATGAATTTATCTCTCTACATCATGTCATCTTGCTTAAAGCGTTACTCTGTTTTCAACTTAATACTCTAGATGCATGTTGGATAGCGGTCGATGAGTGGAGTAATAGTAGTAGATGCAGAATCGTTTCAGTCTACTTGTCACGGACGTGATGCCTATATACATGATCATGCCTAGATATTCTCATAACTATGCTTAATTCTGTCAATTACTCAATAGTAATTTGTTCACCCACCGTAGAATACTTATGCTCTTGAGAGAAGCCACTAGTGAAACCTATGGCCCCCGGGTCTATTCTCATCATATCAATCTCCATTACTTTAATATTGTTTTGCTTTTTACTTTGCCTTTTACTTTTTACTTTGCATCTCTATACCAAAAATACCAAAAATAGTATATCTATCAGATCTCACTCTCGTAAGTGACCGTGAAGGGATTAACAACCCCTAATCGCGTTGGTTGCAAGTAGCTATCGTTTTTTGCATGTACGAGGGACTTGAGCGTGGCCTCCTACTGGATTGATACCTTGGTTCTCAAAAACTGAGGGAAATACTTACGCTACTCTGCTGCATCATCCCTTCCTCTTCGGGGAAATCCAATGCAAGCTCAAGAGGTAGCAAGAATAATTTCTGGCACCGTTGCCGGGGAGTCTACACAAAAAGTCAACATACCAAGTACCCATCACAATCCCTATCTCTCGCATTACATTATTTGCCATTTGCCTCTCGTTTTCCTCTCCCCCACTTCACCCTTGCCGTTTTATTTGCCCCCCCTCTCTCCCTATCCTCCCTCTCTATTTGCCTCTTTTGCCCATTTGCTTTTGTTTGCTCGTCTGTTGGATTGCTTGTTTGTCGCGATGGCTCAAGATACTACCAAATTGTGTGACTTCACCAATACCAATAATAATGATTTCCTTAGCACTCTAATTGCTCCTCTTGCCAATACTGAATCTTGTGAAATCAATACTGCTTTGTTGAATCTTGTTATGAAAGATCAATTCACCGGCCTTCCTAGTGAAGATGCCGCTACTCATCTGAATAACTTCGTTGATTTATGTGATATGCAAAATAAAAAAGATGTCGATAATGATGTCGTTAAATTGAACCTATTTCCTTTTTTGCTTAGAGATCGTGCTAAAGCTTGGTTTTCATCTTTGCCTAAAAATAGTATTGATTCTTGGAACAAGTGCAAAGATGCTTTTATCTCTAAGTATTTCCCTCCCGCTAAGATCATCTCTCTTAGAAACGATATTATGAACTTTAAGCAACTTGATCATGAACGTGTTGCACAAGCTTGGGAGAGAATAAAATTAATGATACGTAATTGCCCTACTCATGGTTTGAATCTGTGGATGATTATACAAATTTTTTATGCCAGATTGAATTTTACTTCTAGAAATCTTTTAGATTCGGCTGCGGGAGGCACTTTTATGGAAATCACTTTAGGAGATGCTACTAAACTCCTAGATAATATTATGGTTAATTATTCTCAATGGCATACTGAAAGATCTTCTAATAAAAAGTGCATGCGATAGAAGAAATCAATGTTTTGAGTGGAAAGATGAGAACTTATGAAATTATTTGTTACTAAGAGTGTTTCTTCTGATCCTAATGATATGCCTTTGTCTACTTTGATTGAGAATAACAATGAATCTATGGATGTGAATTTTCCTGGTAGGAATAATTTTGGTAACAACGCTTATAGAGGGAATTTTAATCCTAGGCCATATCCTAGTAATCCTTCTACTAATTATGGGAATTCCTACAACAACTCTTATGGAAATTATAATAATATGCCCTCCGAATTTGAGAATAGTGTTAAAGAGTTTATAAATTCACAAAAGAATTTTAATGCTTTGCTTGAAGAGAAATTGCTTAAAGTTGATGATTTGGCTAGGAACGTTGATAGAATTTCTCTTGAGATTGATTCTTTAAAGCTTAGATATATTCCTCCTAAGCATGATATCAATGAGTCTCTCAAAGCCATGAGAATTTCCATTGATGAGTGCAAGGAAAGAACCGCTAGGATGCGTGCTTCCAAAGATGCCTTTATTAAAGCGTGTTCTTCCAATTCCTATTAAAATCAAGATGAAGATCCAAAAGTTATTGATGTGTCTCCTATTAAATCTTTGTTTTGCAATATGAATCTTGATGAAACTGGATATGATCTTCCTTTACCTAGAAAGCGTTCTAAAAATTCGGAGTATTTAGATCTTTATGATGAAATTGATGAAAGTGGGATTGAAAGAAATAAAAATCTAGATGTTGCTAAACCCACTATATTGGATTTCAAGGAATTTAATTATGAAAGTTGCTCTTTAATTGATTGTATTTCCTTGTTGCAATCCGTGCTAAATTCTCCACATGCTTGTAGTCAAAAGAAAGCCTTCACCGAACATATTGTTGATGCCTTGATGCAATCTTATGAAGAAAAACTTGAGTTGAAAGTTTCTATCCCTAGAAAACTCTATGATGAGTGGGAACCAACTATTAAAATTAAAATTAAAGATCATGAGTTTTATGCTTTGTGTGATTTGGGTGCTAGTGTCTCTACTATTCCCAAGACTTTGTGTGATTTGCTAGATTTCCGTAATTTTGATGAATGCTCTCTAAACTTGCATCTTGCGGATTCTACTATTAAGAAACCTATGGGAAGTATTAATGATGTTCTTATTGTTGCAAATAGAAATTTTGTGCCCGTAGATTTCATTGTTCTTGATATAGATTGCAATCCTTCTTGCCCTATTATTCTTGGTAGACCTTTCCTTAGAACGGTTGGTGCAATTATTGATATGAAGGAAGGGAATATTAGATTTCAATTTCCATTAAAAAAGGGCATGGAACACTTTCCAAGAAAGAAAATAAAATTGCCATATGAAACTATCATGAGAGCCACTTATGGATTGCCTACCAAAGATGGCAATACCTAGATCTATCCTCGCTTTTATGCCTAGCTAGGGGCGTTAAACGATAGCGCTTGTTGGGAGGCAACCCAATTTTATTTTTATTCCTTACTTTTTGCTCCTGTTTAGTGATAAATAAATTATTTATACTCTGTTTTGGTTGTGTTTTTTGTGTTTAATTAGTGTTTGTGCCAAGTAGAACCGTTGGGAAGAGTTGGGGAAAGTCTTGTTGAACTTGCTGTAAAAAACAGAAACTTTAGCACTCACGAGAACTGCTATCATTTTTATTTGGAGAGTGATATTTAGTTAATTCTTTTTGAAGATGATTAATAGATAAATTACTCACGTCCAGAAATTTATTTTAGAATTTTTGGGGTTCCAGATCTTGCGCTAGCTACAGATTACTACAGACTGTTCTGTTTTTGACAGATTCTGTTTTTCGTGTGTTGTTTGCTTATTTTGATGAATTTATGGTTAGTAAAATAGTTGATAATCCATAGAGAAGTTGGAATACAGTAGGTTTAACACCAATATAAATAAATAATAATTTCATTACAGTTCCTTGAAGTGGTCTTTTGTTTTCTTTCGCTAACGGAGCTCACGAGTTTTCTACTTTAAGTTTTGTGTTGTGAAGTTTTCAAGTTGTGGGTGGATTCTTGTGATGGATTATGGAACAAGGAGTGGCAAGTGCCTAAGATTGGGGATGCCCATGGCAACCCCAAGATAATACAAGGACACAAAAAAGTCAAAGCTTAGGGATGCCCCGGAAGGCATCCCCTCTTTCATCCACTTCCATCGGTAATTTACTTGGAGCTATATTTTTATTCACCAACATGATATGTGTTTTGCTTGGAGTGTCTTGTATTATTTGTGTCTTTGTGTTTTAGTATGCCACAATCATCCTTGCTGTACACACCTTTTGAGAGAGCCATATATGAATTAAAATTTGATAGAATACTCTATGTGCTTCACTTATATCTTTTGAGCTATGTAGTTTTGCTCTATGTGCTTCACTTATATCTTTTGAGCATTATAATTTTGCTCTATGTGCTTCACTTAGATATTTTAGAGCACGGTGGTGGATTTGTTTCAAAGAAACTATTGATCTCTCATGCTTCACTTAAATTATTTTGAGAGTCTCTTAATAGCATGGTAATTTACTTAATAATAATATGCTTGGTATTCAAGATTTGTGAAACTTTCTTTTGAGTGTGTTGAATACTAAGAAAAGATTGAAGCATGATAATTGTTTTGAGATATGGAGGTGATAATATTAAAGTCATGCTAGTTGATTAGTTTTGAATTTAAAGAATACTTGTGTTAAAGTTTGTGATTCCCGTAGCATGCACATATGGTGAACTGTTATGTGATGAAGTCGGAGCATGATTTATTTATTGATTGTCTTCCTTATGAGTGGCGGTCGGGGACGAGCGATGGTATTTTCCTACCAATATATCCCCCTAGGAGCATGCTTGTAATACTTTGCTTTGATAACTTGTAGATTTTTGCAATAAGTATATGAGTTCTTTATGACTAATGTTGAGTCCATGGATTATACGCACTCTCACCCTTCCACCTTTGCTAGCCTCTCTAATACCGCGCACTTTTCGTCGGTATCATACACCTACCATATACCTTCCTCAAACATCCACCATACCTACCTATTATGGCATTTCCATAGCCATTCCGAGATATATTGCCATGCAACTTTCCACCACTCCGTTTATTATGACACACTCCATCATTGTCATATTGCATATCCCGGTACACCGCCGGAGGCATTCATATAGAGTCATATTTTGTTCTAAGTATCGAGTTGTAATTGTTGAGTTGTAAGAAAAATAAAAGTGTGATGATCATCATTATTAGAGCATTGTCCCAAGTGAGGAAAGGATGATGGAGACTATGATTCCCCCATAAGTCGGGATGGGACTCCGGACGAAAAACAAATAAAAGAGGCCAAAGAAGCCCCCAAAAAAAGAGGCCATAAAAAAGAGAAAAGGCCCAAATCTAAAAAAATGAGAGAAAAAGAGATAAGGGACAATTTTACTATCCTTTTACCGCACTTGTGCTTCAAAGTAGCACCATTATCTTCATAATAGAGAGTCTCTCATGTTATCACTTTCATATACTAGTGGGAATTTTACATTATAGAACTTGGCTTGTTTATTCCAATGATGGGCTTCCTCAAAATGCCCTAGGTCTTCATGAGCAAGTAAGTTGGATGCACACCCACTTAGTTTCTTTTGATGAGCTTTCATATACTTATAGCTCTAGTGCATCTGTTGCATGGCAATCCCTACTCACTCACATTGGTATCTATTGATGGGCATCTCCATAGCCCGTTGATATGCCTAGTTGATGTGAGACTATCTTCTCCTTTTTGTCTTCTCCACAACCACCATTCTATTCCACCTATAGTGTTATATCCATGGCTCACGCTCATGTATTGCATGAAGATTGAAAAAGTTTTGAAAAAATTAGAGTATGAAACAATTGCTTGCCTTGTCATCGGGGTTGTGCATGATTTAAATACTTTGTCTGGTGAAGATAGAGCATAGCCAGACTATATGATTTTGTAGGGATAACTTTCTTTGGCCATGTTATTTTGAGAAGACATAATTGCTTTGTTAGTATGCTTGAAGTATTATTATTCTTATGTCAATATAAACTTTTGTCTTGAATCTTTCGAATCTGAATATTCATATCACAATTAAGAAGATTTGCATTGAAATTATGCCAAGTAGCACTCCGCATAAAAAATTCTCTTTTTATCATTTACCTACTCGAGGACGAGCAGGAATTAAGCTTGGGGATGCCTGATACGTCTCCAACGTATCTATAATTTTTGATTGCTCCATGCTATATTATCTACTGTTTTGGACTATATTGGGCTTTATTTTTCACTTTTATATTATTTTTGGGACTAACCTATTAACCGGAGGCCCAGCCCAGAATTGCTGTTTTTTGCCTATTTCAGTATTTTGGAGAAACAGAATATCAAACGGAGTCCAAACGGAATGAAACCTTCAGGAACGTGATGTTCTCACCGAATGTGATCCAGGAGACTTGGACCCTACGCCAAGGCATCAGAGAGGCGGTCACGAGGGTGGGGGCGCGCCCCTCGGAGCTCCACCGACGTACTTCATCCTCCTATATATACCTACGTACCCCCAAACGAACAAATATGGAGCCAAAAACCTAATTCCACCACCGCAACTTTCTGTATCCACGAGATCCCATCTTGGGGCCTGTTCCGGAGCTCCGCCGGGGAGGGCCGTCATCACGGGGGGCTTCTACATCATCATAGCCTCTCCGACGAAGTGTGAGTAGTTTACCTCAGACCTTCGGGTCCATAGTTAGTAGCTAGATGGCTTCTTCTCTCTTTTTGGATCTCAATACAAAGTTCTCCCCCTCTCTTGTGGAGATCTATTCGATGTAATCTTCTTTTTGCGGTGTGTTTGTTGAGACAGATGAATTGTGGGTTTATGATCAAGTCTATCTATGAATAATATTTGAATCTTCTCTGAATTCTTTTATGTATGATTGGTTATCTTTGCAAGTCTCTTCGAATTATCCATTTGGTTTGGCCAACTAGATTGGTAGTTCTTGCCATGGGAGAAATGCTTAGCTTTGGGTTCGATCTTGCGGTGACAGAAGGGGCAGCAAGGCACGTATTGCATCATTGCCATCGAGGATAACAAGATGGGGTTTATTTCATATTGCATGAATTTATCTCTCTACATCATGTCATCTTGGTTAAAGAGTTACTCTGTTTTCAACTTAATACTCTAGATGCATGCTGGATAGCGGTTGATGAGTGGAGTAATAGTAGTAGATGCAGAATTGTTTCGGTCTACTTGTCACGGACGTGATGCCTATATAAATGATCATGCCTAGATATTCTCATAACTATGCTCAATTCTGTCAATTGCTCAACAATATTTTGTTCACCCACCGTAGAATACTTATGCTCTTGAGAGAAGCCACTAATGAAACCTATGGCCCCCGGGTCTATTCTCATCATATCAATCTCCATTACTTTAATCTTGTTTTGCTTTTTTACTTTGCCTTTTACTTTTTACTTTGCATCTCTATACCAAAAATACCAAAAATATTATATCTATCAGATCTCACTCTCGTAAGTGACCGTGAAGGGATTGACAACCCCTAACGCGTTGGTTGCGAGTAGCTATCGTTTTGTGCAGGTGCGAGGGACTTGAGCATGGCCTCCTACTGGATTGATACCTTGGTTCTCAAAAACTAAGGGAAATACTTACGCTACTCTGCTGCATCATCCCTTCCTCTTCGGGGAAATCCAACGCAAGCTCAAGAGGTATCAGTCCACCGGCCAAAGACCTATCCCAACTGCAGAGACGGCCAATTCCTGCAGATTGGAACCCCATCCATTTATTCCCAGTTTAAAAGATAATGATTTCAATGTTTTAGGGACTACGTGCATATATTCCCATCATGGGAAGATTATTGTGAAGACAAACACCATTTTCACATCTTCCTGTCCAACTTACATGTAAGTGCTATTATTCATGGTTATTATTTTCATGTTTTCTGCTGATTGAACACATCAATGATTTACATTACATTGTTGTAACTAGGCGAGGGTCAATCTGGATAGTCATGACGAGCAAAGCTTGCTTGTGCTTTTCAAGGAAGCATTGCAACAGTATCGGTGTTACCTGAGGAAATCACACATTGATGGCAAGTCTATAAACGAATTTCCGGTGAAGTCTCCTGTGCTAAATTTAGAAGACATTGAGTGGAAAAACCTTGTTATGCACTGGTCTTGTTCCCAAGATGAGGTACTGCCTATGAAATCACATGACAATTTGAACTTCTACTTTTTCGCATGTGCCTTACGGGTCTTTTTTGCAGGAAATATGCTCGAAGAAGAATTCCGGTTTGACAAGAACGACAGGATATCGCAAATATGCTGCCCGCTGCTTTGCTCTTGTTAGTACCTATTCTCCTGTATCGCTGTACTTGCATACATACCTGGTTCATTATGTGACTGCAGTATGCATGATAGCTTGCTTATCAATTGTTTGCTCCAAATTATCTGATCTGTATGAATGGTTACATTAGCGTAGAATATATCCAATGCCAATGCTTTTTTAGCTCTGCATTGTTCTTGTAAATACATGGTGTCCTTTATCAGTGTACTTATAATGACAGGTAGTTGTTCATGTACCATCACTCTGCAGCTTATTTTCCTTTGCCCTCCATTTTCTACACATCAGATCTATATTTACTCTTACCATAAGGTTGGTACTGAAGAAGTTTAGCTGTGCATTGCTCTTGGCTGTACCTTTTGCCTGTATTGCTGCACTTACATTTATAGCTACTTTGTTATGTAGCATCACTCTTCATCTTATCTTAAATATTCTCCATTTTTCGTATATTATCACATCTATATTTACTCTTAACAAAATGTAGAATAAAGGCAATGCTTTTGAAGAAGATTCTATGGTAAACTTCTTGAATTGCCCCCCCCCCCATCAGCATGGACAAGGCCTTTATAGAGCCTGTCTTCACCAATAATGCAAGTTTGTCCATCTCAAGCCTTCAAACTTTGTTGTATATGTTTGGTTAGGCATGACTGCAACAGTTGTTTATTTTTGGTATTTGCATCAAATTGCTTGTTTAAAGTTTATTATGTCATCCAGTGGTGTCGTGAAGCTGCCAACTCCTTCACAATGTCATTTCCTGCCATGTCTTGACCTGAACAATACCATATTGTGTTAATGCAATTTTAAACTGTGTCACTTTATTCGTCAGTAAGAAATATGATGAATTGTTAGCACTGATACTTTTATGTGCAAAACTTGTCATTTGTCTGCTTGTTTATCTTTCAGGGTGAGGAAGATATAAGTGTTGAACAAGCACAGTCTCATCATCTTGCTCAGCTGCTTGCGCTGCAGCTCCCCAGCAGGGCTAACCTTTCTTGAACTCTATTGAAGTGTTGTCGGTTTTGTATATTATTTTGTCGACGTGTTTATTTGCACTGGTGGCGATGTTTGATGCCCAGTGTATGTAATCTGTTGTCTGCTTGTGCTTTATTATCATAGTGGCGAACTTTGATGCCCAGTGGATGTAATATGCTGTAATTTCTTTATTGTATAGTCTAGGTTTTTTCTTATTCATGATGCTGCAGTTATTTTACTGTATATATATCCTGTCTTTGCAGTAAACTGGCCAAACCGTAAAATTACGGTACATAATCGGTCCGTCATGCAATCATGATGTAGGTTGGGCCTGAAACGTGCCGAACAGCTCACGGGCCGGCAGCAGCCCGAAATGAACCCCGGCCCATGATTGTGCGAATCAAATCACGGGCTTTTAACAGGCCAAAATTGTCTCGGTCCTTGTTTGGCCCAATCAGATATCAGCTGCGAGCAGGCCGGATGCAAACTGGGCCGTAGTTAGGCCCAACTATATGACGGGCTTTTAACATGCCGAAATTAATATAGGGCCAAAATGTTAAACGGGCCCTTAACAGGCCAAAACTAATATCAGGCTGAATTACTAAGTGGGCCTTTAGCAAGTGGGCCCAAAAGCATAGTGTTCAGTTGACGGGCCGAATCTGATATGGGCCATAATTGAGCCCAAAGCCTCTTAAAGGGCTGGACCTGATCTGGGCCATAATTTGGCCCAGAATGTGGTAGGCTTTTAACGGGTCGGATCTCATATGGGCCACTATTAGGCCCGGAGCGTGGCAGGCCATTAATGGACCGGATCAAATATGGGCCGGCATTTGGCCCAAAACATGGCAGCCAGTTAATGGGCCGGCCTACTAGGGTCCTCAAAATCTTATGGGCCTACAGCTAGGCCGGCCCATTAATGTTGGCGAAATCTCATGGGCATTTAGCTGGGCCGGCCCATTGGGCTCAGGGGTTACCGCAGCAACAACAGATGCAAGACAACGACTGGGGGCTTGCCCTGTTGTGCCGCCACCATACCGAGGCTTTAGTTTCAGAACCTACTTCCAGTACAGTGGGCCTTCTCTGATGGATGGGGTGGAGCATGATAGTAATTTTTCTGATGATCCACAGGATGAATGGTCCATGTACTCTGATACTTCTGAGGCGGCCGATAACTTTGTTCGTGGTGTTGGCACCCCAGGGTTGCAGTTTGTTCGGGCTTCTAGCTCTGTAAGGTCGATGGTTGTTGACCATTTTGCTGCTTTGCTTGACACCTTTGGTCTGATTTATGCTGGCATCTGGATACCTAGACTCTGCAATGATAGCTCCTCACCCAGCTCTTCTGTTGCCTCCTAGTTCCCTATTAATCCGCTTAACTTGTTTGCGATTGTGCGTATTGCTATGGCTCACACCTGGGAACAATGCTGTATTAGTGTAATGAGGGAGGAGCGCACTCTGGCCAAACTTCCTGAATCACTCTTTTTGGATAATGGGACATACACTATTTGCATTTCTGTTGAGCCTGCAGGGTGGAACTACATCTCAGCTCCTGCTTTCTCTGGTCTGAATTTACCTGGCATTATCGGGGAGGCTCATGATGTGTTCAGGGCCCAAGATCTGAATGACGCTGGCCCTGCTCCTCTTGCGGAACTCGAAATTCAGAGCAGTGGGGATGTTTGTTTGGTTTCTGAGGAGGAAGCGGTCAGTGTGGTTGATCATTTAGGCAAAATGATTCTGGATGAGCCCGGTCATGTGGACACCACCCAACTCCGTCGCAGCACTCGATCCACCCGTTATGATGGGTTTCGTGTCCCTCAGCCTTCAGATATCAAAAAGGGCATGTCCAAGGTGAAACCCAGGAAAACTCCTGTTATCACTCGCAACCTGTATGCTATGGCCCCGCCTGGTATTTCTGCTGTTTTGGACGTCCGTCCGGAGTCTGTCCCGGCTCCTACACCAATTCCAGATATCCAAGAGATTGGCGTTGTCAGATGTGGAGTGCCTCCTAAAGATCTCGATGCTGAGAAGCCGATGGCTGCTCCGCAAGCCGCACCCCCTCCCAACGATGCCGCCAACTAGGAGGTGGAATATCCTTTGCTGGAATGTTCGTGGAATTAACGCGGACAAGAAACACCTTGCGGTCCGTAATGCTATTGATATAAGTGGTTCTGATGTTATTTGTTTACAAGAAACTAAGCGCGAGACTTTTGATAGGGCTTTTGTTAAAACTATTTGTCCTAAGCGACTTGATATGTTTGCTTCCATTCCCTCTAATGGGGCCTCGGGTGGCCTTTTTACTGCTTGGAACTCATCTGTTTTCTCTGGTTCGGTTGTTCTAGAGGAGTCCTTTGCCCTTGGGATTAAATTCACGTCGTTGCACTCCAATGATGTGTGGAATCTAATCAATGTTTATGGCACGTGTGATGGTGTTGATCGCTCTAACTTTACGGCATGGTTGTTCAGTATGCACATTCCAGGCTCTGAAGATTGGATCTTGGCTGGGGATTTTAACTACTGTCGCGCGCCTGATAACAGAAGTAGGCCGGGTGGCAATGCCAACGATATGTTGATCTTCAATGATTTTATCCGCACCCAGTCGCTGGTTGAAATACCTATCAAGGGTAGGACGTACACGTGGAGTAACATGCAAGATGACCCTCTGCTGGTGCAATTAGATTGGTTTTTTCCTCAATGCACTGGACTTCTTCTTACCCCAATACCTCTGTTTCGCCCTTGGGTAAACCTGTTTCAGATCACGTCCCCTGCGTCATTGGCATTGACTCGTGCATCCCAAAGAGCAAGGTGTTTCGTTTTGAAAACTACTGGATACAACATCCAGGGTTTCACAAGATAGTGCAACGCTCTTGGAGCCAACCTTGTCATGCGGATAACTCAGCGGCTTTGATTTGTAGAAAGCTGAAAAAGCTACGCTACGCTTTAAAGGCCTGGAGCAAGAAAATCTCAATATTATCAATTCTTATTGAGAATTCCAACGAAGCTCTTCTGAACTTGGACACTTTAGAGGATAAAAGACCTCTTACTATTCCAGAAACCAATTTCAGAACTATTCTTAAGGCTCACCTCCTCAGATTGCTGGAGTATAAACGCATGTATTGGCAGAAAAGATGTACAGTTCGGAGATTTAAAGTTGGAGATGGTAACACGAAATTCTTTCATGCAGTGGCCACAGAGAGATACCGCAAGAACTCAATATCAACACTCAAACTTGATGATGGTACGCTGATTGATGACCATGTGGGTAAAGAGTCCTTGCTGTTTTCCTCCTATAAACGGCGTCTAGGTTCTTCTGACCCTCCAGACATGCGCTTTAACTTAAATCATATCATCAAGAGAGTGGAGGGGCTTGATGAATTGACGGCTCCTTTCACCACGGATGAAATTGACCTAGTGGTCAAGGAGATGCCTGTGGATAGGGCGCCAGGGCCTGATGGCTTCAACGGTTGCTTCCTGAAGTCATGTTGGAATATTATAAAACATGACTTTTATAAACTTGTTATGGATTTTTATGAGGGGGGCCTTGACCTCGAAAGCATCAATACTGGGTTCATTACATTGATTCCTAAATGCCACTCCCCGGAAACAGTAAATGACTAACAACCAATCACCCTTCTGAATTGTTGTCTGAAGATCATTACCAAGCTGCTTGCGAATCGCTTACAGAGGATCATCTTGTGCATTATCCATACAAACCAATATGGGTTCCTCAAGTGTAGATCGATTCAAGACTGTTTGGCATGGGCGTTCGAGTACACTCATCAGTGTCAAGCGTCAGGGAGAAAGGTTTTGATACTGAAGCTAGATTTCGCCAAGGCGTTTGATACTATCGAGCATGCCCCTATGATAGAGATCATGAGAGCAATGGGGTTCAATGAGAAATGGCTTAACTGGATTTCTTGTATCTTTAAATCAGGAAAATCCTCGGTTCTCCTCAATGGCACGCCGGGGAGGCAGTTCACTTGCAAACGGGAGTGCACCAAGGGGACCCTCTTTCGCCGCTCATTTTCGTCCTCGCGGCTGACCTGTTGCAATCTGCCATCAACCATGCCTTCTGTGAGGGGTTGCTTCAGTCCCCACTCCCGTCAGCCGAGAGAGACTACCCGGTAATTCAGTATGCGGACGACACGATTGTCTTCCTCCTAGCTGAGAAGGAACAGGTTGAGACTCTGAAAAAAAGTTTTGGTGGACTATGCGGCTTCAATTGTGTTGCGACTCAATTTTCAAAAATCTACCCTGATCCCGATTAATGTTACACCCGCTGAAGCACTGGAGTTTGCTGACATGTTTGGTTGTGCTGTGGGGGAAATGCGTTTCACATATTTAGGACTCCCACTTGGGACTACTAAACCCACAGTAATGGATTTTATGCCTCTTGTGACGTCTGTTGAGAGAAGAGTCTCTGTGGCCAGTAACCTGTTAGACTACGGATCAAAACTCACCTATGTTAACTCGGTGGTGTCGTCGCTTATGGTGTATGCCATGTGCTCCATTAGGATCCCTCCCAAGATAGTGGAACATCTGGATAAAATCCGTAGGCATTGCTTCTGGAACAAAAAGACGGAAGACGGGACGAAGAGCACTTCTCTTGCCTCATGGGAGCTCGTCTGCCGCCCCAAGGCTGTTGGGGGTCTTGGGATCGTGGACCTTAAAATTCAGAATCAAGGTCTTTTGTTAAAGCAGCTATACAAGTTTTATAACAAGCTGGATGTGCCATGGGTGAACCTTATATGGAGTTCATATTACTCAGTTAAGGTACCACATGCTTCCGATTCATGTGGCTCTTTCTGGTGGCGGGATCTCATGCAGTTATCGAATATCTTCAGAGGAGTGACTGAAATCCAAATTGGAGATGGCAGCACGACATTATTTTGGAAGGATCTCTGGAGTGATCATCCTCTTGAGACCACATACCCGAGGGAGTTTTCATTTGCTAGGGAGGAGGATGTGACAGTGCAGAAATTGTTGAGGTCAAGTACCATTGGAGAGGCTTTTCATATACCATTTTCTCCCGGGCAAGAGTGGAAGTTGAGGAGATTCAGGCGCTAACTGCTGGGTTTAATCCTGAGAGTGACAGAACTGACAAATGGCGCTGTGTCTGGGATGCTAGAGGGCTGGGAATATTCAAATAAAATGAATATTATAAGTTCTGCTTTAAGGATATTCCAGTGGATACAGTCTTCCCTTGGATATGGGAATCCAAATGCACAAACAAGTGGAAAGTTTTCGCCTGGCTGCTGTTCGCAGATCGTCTGAATACACGTAACATGTTGAGGAGGAGGCAATACAAGCTGGAAGGATATGTATACACCTGCTTGCTATGTGACACGCCCCCGGAAGAGACAGTGGCCCACCTGTTCTTCAAATGCCCGTTCGCAACTCAGTGTTGGGATACGATTGGGATGCGCTGGCATGACTCCCAATGCAGGCTGGAACTCATTCATGGGGGAAAAAGGTCCTGGGGTGGACCGTTATTCATGGAAATCTTCATCATCGCAACTTGGGGTGTGTGGAAAGAAAGGAATAATAAGCATTTTAGGAATGTGATGCCCTCGCTGGAATCTTGGAAAGACAGATTCAGAAATGACATGTCCATGATGGTGCATCGCACGAAGGACTCTCTCCATCCCTTCATCAGAGGATTGGTGGCGGCCATCTGACTTCTACCCCTCCCTAATCTTTTCTTCTAGTCTGTTTTGTTACCTCTTGTTGTAGTTGTAACTTGCCTTTTGTACCCTAGAGCTTATCTTGTATTTATGGGGCCACACCTCCCCTGATACAGGTGTTGTGTTAATTTAAAAGTTAGTAGGAGCCTCTCCTACTGTCAGTGAGCTTTCAAAAAAAATGATCCGCAAGAATCTTGTGGGCCTTTACCTGGGCCGGCCCATTATGGCACACAAAAATCTTGCAGGCCTTTACCTGGGCCGGCCCATTATGGCCCGCAAAATCTTGTGGGCCTTTAGCTGGGCCAGCCCATTATGGTCCGCAAAATCTCGTGGGCCTTTAGTTGGGCCGGCCCATTATGGTCCGCAAAATCTTGTGGGACTTCAGTTGGGCCGGCCCATTTAAACTTGATGAGCCGGTCCACGTGTCAACATATCATAGGCGCGTCTCGCCCATTGGATGAGTGACACCTGTGCCAACGCGGACCTGACACGTGTCTCCTCGAGCCAATGATGATTTTACACGTGGAAAATCCCCATTGGTCAGGGCTATTAACGGGTTATAGGATCCAAAACCCGACCCGATAGCTTAACGGCGTTCCGTTACGGTGGATGCCACGTGTCGGTCACCCTTGACGAAAGCACTTCTGTGACGCCCGATTTATCGTCATGGAAGTGGACACTTCCATGATGATAATTTTGGTAATGTCATGGAACACTTCTATGACAGCACAGGTATGACTATCTTGATTCTGTCATAAATTTGTCATGGATGTACATGCATGACAAAAAATGCGACGTACTGTGACAAACACGTATCATCACGGAAGTGTATTTTTTTGTAGTGATATATAATAAAGTGCGATTACGATGTTCGGACACACCATTACGCTGTGGTGTTCCAGGTGGCGTGAGTTGCAAAACTATTCTGCATTGTTTCAAATGAAGACCAAACTCGTAACTCAAATATTCTCCTCCACGATCAGATCGTAGAAACTTTATTTTCTTGTTACGATGATTTTACACTTCACTCTGAAATTCTTTGAACTTTTCAAATGTTTCAGACTTATGTTTCATCAAGTAGATATACCCATATCTTCTCAAATCATCTGTGAAGGTCAGAAAATAATGATACCCGCCACGAGCATCAACACTCATCGGACCGCATACATCAGTATGTACTATTTCCAATAAGTCTGTTACTTGTTCCATTGTTCCGGAGAACGGAGTCTTAGTCATCTTTCCCACGAGGCATGGTTCGCAAGCATCAAGTGATTCATAATCAAGTGATTCCAAAAGTCCATCGGCATGGAGTTTCTTCATGCGCTTTACACCAATATGACCCAAACGGTAGTGCCACAAATAACTTGCACTATCATTATTAAACTTGTATCTTTTGGCTTCAATACTATGAATATGTGTATCACTACTATCAAGATTTGGTAAAAATAGACCAGTCATCAAGGGTGCTTGACCATAAAAGATATTACTCATATAAATATAACAACCATTATTATCTGATTTAAATGAATAACCATCTCGCATCAAACAAGATCCAGATATAATGTTCATGCTTAACGCTGGCACCAAATAACAATTATTCAGGTCTAAAACTAATCCCGAAGGTAGATGTGGAGGTAGCGTGCCAATGGCGATCACATAGACTTTGGAACCATTTACCACGTGCATCGTCACCTCGTCCTTAGCTAATCTTCGCTTAATCCGTAGCCCCTATTTCGAGTTGCAAATATTAGCAACAGAGCCAGTATCAAATACCCAGGCGCTACTGCAAGCATTAGTAAGGTACACATCAATAACATGTATATCAAATATACCTTTCACTTTGCCATCCTTCTTATCTGCCAAATACTTGGGGCAGTTCCGCTTCCAGTGACCAGTCCCTTTGTAGTAGAAGCACTCAGTCTCAGGCTTAGGTCCAGACTTGGGCTTCCTCACTTGAGCAGCAACTTGCTTGCTGTTCTTCTTGAAGTTCCCCTTCTTCCCTTTGCCCTTCTTCTTGAAACTGGTGGTCTTGTTGACCATCAACACTTGATGCTCCTTCTTGATTTCTACCTCCACAGCCTTTAGCATTGCGAAGAGCTCGGGAATCGTCTTATCCATCCCTTGCATATCATAGTTCATCACGAAGCTTTTGTAGCTCGGTGGCAGTGATTGAAGAACTCTGTCAATGACACTATCATCAGGAAGATTAACTCCCAGCTGAGTCAAGTGGTTGTGGTACCCAGACATTCTGAGTATATGTTCACTGACAGAACTATTCTCCTCCATTTTGCAGCTGTAGAACTTATTGGAGACTTCATATCTCTCAATCCATGAATTTGCTTGAAATATTAACTTTAACTCCTGGAACATCTCATATGCTCCATGACATTCAAAACGTCGTTGAAGTCCCAGTTCTAAGCCGTAAAGCATGGCACACTGAACTATCGAGTAGTCATCAGCTTTGCTTTGCCAGACATTCTTAACGTCCTCAGCAGCATCTGCAGCAGGCTTGTCACCCAGCAGTGCTTCCAGGACGTAATTCTTCTGTGTAGCAATGAGGATAATCCTCAATTTATGAACCTAGTCCATGTAATTGCTACCATCATCTTTCAACTTAGCTTTCTCTAGGAACACATTAAAATTCAAAGGAACAACAGCACGGGCCATCTATCTACAACAACATAGACATGCAAAATACTATCAGGTACTAAGTTCATGATAAATTAAAGTTCAGTTAATCATATTACTTAAGAACTCCCACTTAGATAGACATCCCTCTAATCATCTAAGTGATCACGTGATCCATATCAACTAAACCATGTCCGATCATCACGTGAGATGGAGTAGTTTTCAATGGTGAACATCACTATGTTTATCATATCTACTATATAATTCACGCTCGACCTTTCAGTGTCAGTGTTCCGAGGCCATATATGCATATGCTAAGCTCGTCAAGTTTAACCCGAGTATTCTGTGTGTGCAAAACTGGCTTGCACGCATTGTATGTGAACGTAGAGCTTATCACACTCGATCATCATGTGGTGTCTTGGCACGACGAACTGTAGCAATGGTGCATACTCAGGGAGAACACTTGTACCTTGAAATTTTGTGAGAGATAAATCTTATAATGATACCGCCGTACTAAGAAAAATAAGATGCATAAAGGATAAGCATCACATGCAATCAATATAAGTGATATGATATGGTCATCATCATCTTGTGCCTTTGATCTCCATCTCCAAAGCACCGTCATGATCACCATCGTCACCGGCTTGACACCTTGATCTCCATCCTAGCATCGTTGTCGTCTCACCAACTATTGCTTCTACGACTACCGCTACTGCTTAGTGATAAAGTAAAGCAATTACATGGCGATTGCATTTAATACAATAAAGCGGCAACCATATGGCTCCTGCCAGTTGCCGATAACTGTGTTACAAAACATTATCATCTCATACAACAATTTATATAATCATGTCTTGACCATATCACATCACAACATGCCCTGCAAAAGCAAGTTAGACGTCCTCTATTTTGTTGTTGCAAGTTTTACGTGGCTGCTACGGGCTTAGCAAGAACCGTTCTTACCTATGCATCAAAAAAACCACAACGCGGTATAGTGATTGCTTTTTGATCTTCAGAAAGAACCTTGTTCATTGAATCCAATTCAACTAAAGTTGGAGAAACTGACACCCACTAGCCACCTCTGTGTGAAGCACGTCGGTAGAACCAGTCTTGCGTAAGCGTACGCGTAATGTCGGTCTGAGCCGCTTCATCCAACAATACTGCCGAATCAAGAATCGACTAGTGACGGCAAGCAATATGTATATACCCACACCTACAACTCCTTTGTGTTCTACTCGTGCATATAACATCTACGCATAGAACTGGCTCGGATGCCACTGTTGGGGAACGCAGTAATTTCAAAAAAAATCCGACGATCACGCAAGATCTATCTAGGAGATGCATAGCAACGAGACGGAAGAGTATGTCTACGTACCCTCATAGACCGAAAGCAGAAGCATTATGATAACGCGGTTGATGTAGTCGTACATCTTCACGATCCGACCGATCTCAGCACCGAACGTACGGCACCTCCGTGTTCAGCACACATTCAGCTCGATGACGTCCCTCGTCCTCTTGATCCAGTTGAGGCCGAGGAAGAGTTTCGTCAGCACGATGGTGTGGCGATGGTGATGATGAAGTTACGGCGCAGGGCTTCGCCAAAGCACTACGACGATATGACCGAGGTGGGATATGGTGGAGGGGGCACCGCACACGGCTAAGACAATTGTCAACTTGTGTGTTCTAGGGTGCCCCTACCCCCGTATATAAAGGAGAAAGGGGGAGGCTGGCCGGCCCTCATGGGGTGTGCCCCAAGTAGGATTCCTACTAGGAATCCTATTCCTAGTAGGTTTCCAACAAGGGAAAAGAGGGGGAAGGAAGGGGAGGGAGAGAGGGAGAAGGAAAGGGGGGGCGCCCCCTTTCCTAGTCCAATTCGGACCCAAGGGGGGGGACGCGCGGACTACCCTAGCCGCCCTTCTCTCTCTCCACTAAGGCCCATGAGTCCAATTAGTTCCCCCGGGGGGTTCCGGTAACCCTCCGGCACTCCGGTTTTATTCGAACTATTTCCGGTGTCCGAATATAGTCTTCCAATATATCAATCTTTATGTCTCGACCATTTCAAGACTCCTCATCGTGTCCGTGATCACATCCGAGACTCCAAACTACCTTCGGTACATCAAAACACATAAACTCATAATACCGATCGTCATCCAACGTTAAGCGTGCGGACCCTACAGGTTCGAGAACTATGTAGACATGACTGAGACTCACTTCCGGTCAATAACCATAGTGGAACCTGGATGCTCATATTGGTTCCTACATATTCTATGAAGATCTTTATCGGTCAAATCGCATAACAACATACGTTGTTCCCTTTGTCATCGGTATGTTACTTGCCCGAGATTCGATTGTCAGTATGTCAATACCTAGTTCAATATCGTTACCGGCGAGTATTTTTACTCGTTCCATAATACATCATCACGTAACTAACTCATTAGTCACATTGCTTGCAAGGCTTATAGTGATGTGCAATACCGAGAGGGCCCAGAGATACATCTTCGACAATTGGAGAGACAAATCCTAATCTCGATCTATGCCAACTCAACAAACACCATCGGAGACCCCTGTAGAGCATCTTTATAGTCACCCAGTTACGTTGTGATGTTTGATAGCACACTAAGTGTTCCTCCGGTATTCGGGAGTTGCATAATCTCATAGTCATAGGAACATGTGTAAGTTATGAAGAAAGCAATAGAAATAAACTAAACAATCATAGTGCTAAGCTAACGGATGGGTCAAGTCAATCACATCATTCTCTAATGATGTGATCCTGTTTATCAAATGACAACTCATGTCTATGGTTAGGAAACTTAACCATCTTTGATTAACGAGCTAGTCAAGTAGAGGCATACTAGTGACACTCTGTTTGTCTATGTATTCACGCATGTACTAAGTTTTCGGTTAATACAATTCTAGCATGAATAATAAACATTTATCATGATATAAGGAAATATAAATAACAACTTTATTATTGCCTCTAGGGCATATTTCCTTCATCACCGCCCTACTACTCCCACCGCTGGCCAGACCATCCCTCTACTCACCCACATCCCTCAACTGTTGTGGCTTCGCCGCCTCCGGGTCATTCCCTTCCTAGGTCTTGTCGTCGTCCATCGTGCTGGTGTTCCCGGCACGGCGTGGTCAACATTGTCAACAAACCACAACATCGGAAGAGGGACGCACATGGAGAGGCTGACAGTTGGGACCCACGTGGTACATGGCCGCATGCAAGCAAGTACCTCCTTATTACGCCAAAAAGAATGAATACTCCAGCTGATAGCTCGGACCCACCAGCTATATCTTCGCACGCAAGGAAGTGCCTCCTTATTACGCACAAAAAATGAATACCCCCCTGCTAGCTGGGACCCACCATAGTGGGAGGCTGACTTGTGGGCCTACTAAGTTGACGCGGACGGAGGGCTTTGTTAACTTAGTCAATATGAACGATTCTATCACCAGTGACCGTATGATGTCCATCCAACGACCGTAGTGCTTCTTCAACCTCTGGTCTTCTTGCTCCAGCCGCCCAAAGCAGCGCCGGTCGTGTTGCCTGCTCCTGCCTCCCGTGGACTGCTGTGATGCCGTGGAGGCCTCACCGCCCCCTACTACTCCCACCGCTGTCCTGGCCATCCCTCTACTCACCCATACCCCATGTTATTTTGCGGCGACGACAACCTCACACCGCAGCCAAACCAGTGAACCCTCGTACTCCTCTCCGTGTGGGCAACCACTGTCGCATCTTCCCGGCTTCGCGTCGTCCCCTTCCTAGGCCTCGCCGTCGTCCACTGCCCTGGTGCTCTCTCACACGGCGTGGTCAACGTGGTCAAGGAACGACTTCCATCGAAAGAGTACTGTACATGGAGAGGCTGACAGCTGGGTCCACGGCCACAGCAAGGAAGTGCCTCCTTATTACACGGAAAATAATGATTCCTCCACCTGATAGCCGGGACCCATCGGACGGGCCACCGTATTTCGCGAAAAAAATGTTTCCCCCTCACTGTTGGGATCCACCGGCTACATCTTCCCACGCAAGGAAGTGCCTGACAGTCAGGACCCACTTGGTCGAAGCGTATGTAGCATTGTCATTCTGGTCGCGAACGTGTACGTACATACTGGTTGATGTAGAGGCGCGCACATGTCATAGTACAGGCGCGCACGTAGCATGTACATGTACGTACAGCGGCCAGGGTGCAAGAAAGAAAAACGACCACGTACGTACATACGGGCGGGGTCTCGAATGCCTACTCACGCATACGTACGGCTAGGGTTCATGTACATGACTGGGTCAGAACGGAGAAGCTGCGTGGTTGTCGTGTTCATGGGGAGGCAACCGGCTGGGTTGGAATGGAATGCGTCGTCGTGTTCATCGGGAGCCAACCGGCTTGGACAGAACAGCTGATGGAAACGAGGCCTGGCGTATCGTAGAACGGATGAAACGGCCTTGTGTTTGATCGACCATGATCAAAACGGGATCCTGTTCATCGGGAGGGGTCTCGTGTCCCGCAAAACGGAGGAAATGGACCTCCTACGGTGGAAACGGGGTCCTGTTGATCGGGAGGGGTGTGGCATACCACAAAATGGAGGAAACGGACTTGTGTTGGAGCGCTACGGTCGAAACAGGGGCCCTGTACATCGGGAGGAGTGTGGCGTACCGCAAAACGGGACTCCACGGGATACTGTTCATCTCCAACGTCGACTGCCTCCATGGGCTACTGTTCATCCACCATTGACCTCCTCCAGTCTCCACCTACGACTGTTCATCCACGGGCTCCTGTTCATCCAGCCTCCACCGCGCGCTCCTCCACCAGCTACTGTTCAACTAGCCCTCTCCACGGGGTCCTATTCAACCACCCCTCCATCGGCTATTGTTCAACTAGCCCTCCACTGGTTACTGTTCAACCAGCCCTCCACCGGCATTGTTCATCCAGCCCTCCACGGGGTCCTGTTCATCCAGCCCTCCACGGGGTCCTGTTCATCCACCGGCTCGATCGATCGGGGTACTGTTCATTAATGTCTACTACACAACCTTCTTCTTGTAGACGTTGTTGGGCCTCCAAGTGCAGCGGTTTGTAGGACAGTAGAAAATTTCCCTCAAGTGGATGACCTAAGGTTTACAATCCGTGGGAGGCATAGGATGAAGATGGTCTCTCTCAAACAACCCTGCAACCAAATAACAAAGAGTCTCTTGTGTCCCCAACACACCCAATACAATGGTAAATTGTATAGGTGCACTAGTCCAGCGAAGAGATGGTGATACAAGTGCAATATAGATGGTAGATATAAGTTTTTGTAATCTGAAAATATAAAAACAGCAAGGTAGCAAGTGGTAAAAGTGAGCGTAAATGGTATTGCAATGCTATGAAACAAGGCCTAGGGTTCATACTTTCACTAGTGCAAGTTCTCTCAACAATAATAACATAATTGGATCATATAACCATCCCTCAACATGCAACAAAGAGTCACTCCAAAGTCACTAATAGCAGAGAACAAACGAAGAGATTATTGTAGGGTACGAAACCACCTCAAAGTTATCCTTTCTGATCAATCTATTCAAGAGTCCGTAGTAAAATAACACGAAGCTATTCTTTCCGTTCAATATATCCTAGAGTTCGTACTAGAATAACACCTTAAGACACAAATCAACCAAAACCCTAATGTCACCTAGATACTCCAATGTCACCTCAAGTATCCGTTGGTATGATTATACGATATGCATCACACAATCTCAGATTCATCTATTCAACCAACACAAAGAACTTCAAAGAGTAACCCAAAGTTTCTACCGGAGAGTCAAGACAAAAACGTGTGCCAACCCCTATGCATAAGTCCACGAGGTCACGGAACTCGCAAGTTGATCACGAAAACATACATCAAGTGGATCACGTGATATCCCATTGTCACCACAGATAAGCACATGCAAGACATACATCAAGTGGATCACGTGATATCCCATTGTTACCACAGATAAGCACATGCAAGACATACATCAAGTGTTCTCAAATCCTTAAAGACTCAATCCGATAAGATAACTTCAAAGGGAAAACTCAATCCATTACAAGAGAGTAGAGGGGGAGAAACATCATAAGATCCAACTATAATAGCAAAGCTCGCGATACATCAAGATCGTGTCGAATCAAGAACATGAGAGAGAGAGAGAGAGATCAAACACATAGCTACTGGTACATACCCTCAGCCCCGAGGGAGAACTACTCCCTCCTTGTCATGGAGAGCACCGGGATGATGAAGATGGCCACCGGAGAGGGATTTCCCTCCGATAGGGTGCCGGAACGGGTCTAGAATGGTTTTCAGTGGCTACAGAGGCTTGCGGCGGCGGAACTCCTGATCTAGGTTTATTTTTGGAAGTTTGGGGTTATATAAGAGGTGTTGGAGTCAGGAACAAGTCAGGGGGGTCCCCAAGGCAGCCACAGGGTAGGGGGCGCGCCCAGGGGGTAGGGCACACCCCCCACCCTCGTGGTGGCCTCGGGACTCTTCTGGCCCACCTCCGGTACTCCGTGGGCTTCTTCTGGTCCAAAAATGATCTCCGTGAAGTTTCAGGTCAATTGGACTCCGTTTGGTTTTCCTTTTCTGTGATACTCAAAAACAAGGAAAAAACAAAAACTAGCACTGGGCTCTAGGTTAATAGGTTAGTCCCAAAAATCATATAAAATAGCATATAAATGCATATAAAACATCCAAGGTTGATAATATAATAGCATGGAACAATCGAAAATTATAGATACGTTGGAGACGTATCAAGCATCCCCAAGCTTAATTCCTGCTCGTCCTCGAGTAGGTAAATGATAAAAACGGAATTTTTGATGTGGAATGCTACCTAACATATTTATCCATGTAATCCTCTTTATTGTAGCAAGAATATTCAGATCCATAAGATTCAAGGCAAAAGTTTAATATTGACATAAAAATAATAATACTTCAAGCATACTAACTAAGCAATTATGTCTTCTCAAAATAACTTGGCCAAAGAAAGCTTATCCCTACAAAATCATATAGTTTGGCTATGCTTTATTTTTGTCACACAAAAATGCTCTCATCATGCACAACCCCGATGACAAGCCAAGCAATTGTTTCATACTTTAGTAATCTCAAACTTTTTTCAACTTTCACGCAATACATGAGCGTGAGCCATGGACATAACACTATGGGTGGAATAGAATATAATGATGGGGGTTGTGTGGAGAAGACAAAAAGGGAGAAAGTCTCACATTGACGCGACTAATAAACGGGCTATGGACATGCCCATCAATTGATGTCAATGCGAGGAGTAGGGATTGCCATGCAATGGATGCACTAGAGCTATAAATGTATGAAAGCTCATCAAAAAGAAACTAAGTGGGTGTGCATCCAACTTGCTTGCTCACGAAGACCTAGGGCATTTGAGGAAGCCCATCGTTGGAATATACAAGCCAAGTTCTATAATGAAAAAATCCCACTTAGTATATGAAAGTGACAACATAAGAGACTCTCTATCATGAAGATCATGGTGATACTTTGAAGCACAAGTGTGGTAAAAGGATAGTAGCATTGTCCCTTTTTTGGCATTTCTTTTTTTATTTCTTTTGGCCTTTTTTTCTGGGACAATGCTCTATTAATGATGATCATCACACTTCTTTTTATTTACAACTCAAAGATTACAACTCAATACTAGAAGAAAGTATGACTCTATATGAATGCCTCCGGCGGTGTACCGGGATGGGCAATGAATCAAGAGTGACATGTATGAAAGTATGCATGGTGTCTTTGCCACAAATACGATGTCAACTACATGATCATGCATGGCAATATGACACTGATGAAGCGTGTCATAATAAACTGAACGGTGGAAAGTTGCATGGCAATATATCTCGGAATGGTTATGGAAATGTCATAATAGGAAGGTATGGTGGCTGTTTTGAGGAAGATATAAGGGGGTTTATGTGTGACAGAGCATATCATATCACGGGG
This sequence comes from Triticum aestivum, assembly GCF_018294505.1. NCBI lineage: Eukaryota > Viridiplantae > Streptophyta > Magnoliopsida > Poales > Poaceae > Triticum > Triticum aestivum. The sequence goes on from NC_057812.1 coordinate 271,346,655, forward strand.
TTTGGATGCACCGGCGAAGTTTGCACCAACTCTCGAGGTGAGAAAGGGCAATGCACGATACCGAAGAGGATACCAATGATGGAAGGGTGAGAGTGCGTATAATCCATGGACTCAACATTAGTCATAAAGAACTCACATACTTATTGCAAAAATCTACAAGTCATCATAAACCAAGCACTACATGCATGCTCCTAGGGGGATATATTGGTAGGAAAAGACCATCACTCGTCCCCGACCGCCACTTATAAGGAAGGCAATCAAAGAAACACCTCATGCTTCAAATTTGTCACACAACGGTTACCATACGTGCATGCCACGGGACTTGCAAACCTCAACACAAGTATTTCTCAAATTCACAATTACTCAACTAGCACGACTCTAATATTACCATCTTCATATCTCAAAACAATTATCAAGTATCAAACTTCTCATAGTATTCGATGCACTTATATGAAAGTTTTAATATACCCATCTTGGATGCCCATCATATTAGGACTAATTTTATAACCCAAATAAATTACCATGCTGTTACAAAAGACTCTCAAAATAATAGAAGTGAATCATGAGAGTTCATCTGTTTCTATAAAATAAAACCACCGCCATGCTCTAAGAAGATATAAGTGAGGCACTAGAGCAAACGACAAACTACTCCGAAAAATATAAGTGAAGCTCAATGAGTAGTCGAATAATTTTGCAACTATGTGAAGACTCTCTAACATTTAAGAATTTCAGATCTTGGTATTTTATTCAAACATCAACCAAAACAAAAGAAAATAAAATGACGCTCCAAGCAAAACACATATCATGTGGTGAATAAAAATGTAGCTCCAAGTAAAGTTACCGATGAACAAAGACGAAAGAGGGGATGCCATCCGGGGCATCCCAAAGCTTAGGCTGTTGGTTGTCCTTGGATATTACCTTGGGGTGCCTTGGGTATCCCCAAGCTTAGGCTCTTGCCAATCCTTATTCCGTAGTCCATCGAATCTTTACCCAAAACTTGAAAACTTCACAACACAAAATTTAACAGAAAACTCGTAAGCTCCGTTAGTATAAAAAAATAAATCACCACTTAGATACTGTTGTGAACTCATTCTAAATTCATATTGGTGTAATATATACTGTATTCCAACTTCTCTATGGTTCATACCCTCCGATACTACTCATAGATTCATCAAAATAAGCAAACAACACATAGAAAACAGAATCTGTCAAAAACAGAACAGTCTGTAGTAATCTGTATCAAACGTATACTTATGCAACTCAAAAAATTCTTAAATAAATTGGTGGAAGTGAGGAATTTGTCTATTAATCATTTTCAAAAATAATCAACTTAATATCACTCTCCAGTAAAAAATGGTAGCTAATCTCGTGAGCGCTAAAGATTCTGTTTTTTACAGCAAGATCACAAAGACTTCACCCAAGTCTTCCCAAAGGTTCTACTTGGCACAAACACTAATTAAAACATAAAACCACATCTAAACACAGGCTATATGAATTATTTATTACAAAACAGGAGCAAAAATCAAGGAACAAAAATAAAATTGGTTTGTCTCCCAACAAGCGCTAACGTTTAACGCCCCTAGCTAGGCATGATGATTTCAATGATGCTCACATAAAAGATAAGAATTGAAACATAAAGAGAGAACCATGAAGAATATGACTTCACATTTAAGTCTAACCCACTTCCTATTCATAGGGATTTTGTGAGCAAACAACTTAGGGGAACAATAATCAACTAGCATAGGAAGGCAAAACAAGCATAGCTTCAAGATTTTCAACATGTAGGGAGGAAACTTGATATTATTGCAATTCCTACAAGCATATATTCCTCCCTCATAATAATTACATGTAGGATCATAAGCAAATTCAACAATATAGCTATCACAAAACATACTCGTAACACGATCCACATGTATGCAAAGTTGACACTCTTCCAAAATAGTGGGATTAACATTTAACTAAAGACATGACCTGTAACACCCACGATGCAGCTATATCTCCCACGTGTCGGAGCACGACATAGAGGCATAACCGCATAGTAGGCATGTCGCAAGAGGGGTAATCTTTACACATCCCATGTACTGCATAAGAAAGGGATAAAGAGTTGGCTTACAATCACCACTTCACACAATACATAAATATAGCATTACATCATCCAGATACAATCAAGGTCCGACTACGGAACCAAATAAAGATAGACAACCCCTAATGCAAAAGATCCCCGATCACCCCGACTGGGCTCCACTACTGATCAACTGGAAACGAAACAACACAACGAACACGAACTTCATCGAGCTCCCACTTGAGCTGGGTTGCGTCACTTGCACTGGCTTCACCGGCACCTGCAACTGTTTGGAAGTATCTGTGAGTCACAAGGACTCAGCAATCTCACACCCGCGAGATCAAGACCATTTAAGCTTATGGTTAGGAAAAGGTAGTGAGGTGGAGCTGCAGCAAGCACTAGCATATATGGTGGCTAACTTACGCAAGTGAGAGCGAGAAAAGAAGCAAAGCACGGTCGTGAAGCTAGAAGTGATCAAAAAGTGTTCCTGAAGCTACTTACGTTCAAGCATAACACAGGAACCGTGTTCACTTCCCGGACTCCGCCAAGAAGAGACCATCACGGCTACACACGCGGTTGATGCATTTTAATTAAGTTAAGTGTCAAGTTCTCTACAATCGGATATTAACAAATTCCCATCTGCCCATAACCGCGGGCACGACTTTTGAAATTTCAAAACCCTGCAGGGGTGTCCCAACTTAGCCTATCACAAGCTCTCATGATCAACGAAGGATATTCCTTCTCCCAAGAAGACCCGATCAGACTCGGAATCCCGGTCACAAGACATTTCGACAATGGTAAAACAAGACCAGCAAAGCCACCCGAATGTGCCGACAAATCCCGATAGGAGCTGCACATATCTCGTTCTCAGGGAACACCGGGTGAGCAAGACGTCGGGTTGGCATAGACCCTGGTTTCCCAGGGGGCGCCGGACATCGCTCATGTTGGACCAACACTTAGAGAAGCACTGGCCCCGGGGGTTAAAATAAAGATGACCCTCGGGCTCCGGAAACCCAAGGGAAAAAGGCTAGGTGAGGCAAATGGTAAAACCAAGGTTCGGCCTTGCTGCAGGAGTTTTATTCAAAGCGAATTGTCAGGGGGTCCCCATAACACCCAATCGTGTAAGGAACGCAAAATCAAGGAACATAACACCGGTATGACGGAAACTAGGGCGGCAAGAGTGGAACCAAACACCAGGCATAAGGCCGAGCCTTCCACCCTTTACCAAGTATATAGGTGCATTAAAGTAAATAAGATATAATAATGATATCCCAACAAATCCATTCACGGGCGGTGTCTCGGGGTTATACCTTCGAAGCGTGCGTTATCGGAGGGGGTTCGAGTTTGATGTGGTGTAGGGGAAGTAGACGTTCTCGGGACGTTCGTAGTGGAAGTAGTCGTTCTCGCATGCTCTAGGGTCGACGGTAGAGGTTCCCGCGATCTCGACGACGGTAGTGGTACATGTTTACTGTAGCACAAGTTTCCGTAGATGTTCGGGGTCACGGCGAGGAACTTGATGCATCGTTGAACTTGGCGTCCGAGGAATTCCGCGTAGTCGTACACGAGTCATAGTGGAACTTGACGGTTCCGTTACACGGTTCTTCGGAGACGGTAGTTGTTCTCGGTTCGTAGACGAGCTTGACGGATCCGAGGGCTCCGGTCATCAGGGTACTTGGCGCAACGCCGTGTAGTCGTACACATTCCGTAGATGTTCATGTCATTGGTGTCGTGGAACTTGAGGTCTTCAGACTTTCCGGTCCCGTTCTTGCAACGGCAGTCGTTCACGTTCGTTTGGAGAGGTACTTGGTCTTGCGAAGAGGTACTTGGCGTAAATCCACGAAGACAGTCTTGACATGCAATGAGCAACAACACGGTGTACAGATGCAGCAGTGGTCTTGCCGGTCTCAGGGCGGAGCGGGGTGGACCTGGCAAGGTCCTGTCCAGGGTCGGCGTTGGTCAGTGGTGAGTAGCAGCTCGGGCCGAGGGCCCATGGTGGTGCTGCTCCGCACGAAGGAGCAGAGGAGGTCAACGGATGGCGACAGCATGCACGCACGCGGTGGACAAGACGAGCAGGTGGCGTCCATGGCTCCATACCCCGGAGAAGCAGCGGGGACCGACGCAGGCGATGAGAAGGTGCCCGTAGGGAGGCGATGAGTAGGTCTTCAGCACGGGCGTCTGGAGAGATGGCTTGGCGGCGACCTGCTGCTGGCAGCATGCTCCGGTGAGGCCGACATCCGGCCGTGTGGCCCGCGGGCGAGCAATGAGGGCGAGGAAGCAGCCCCAGGCACGGGGAAGGAAGCAAGGAACCGAGTCACACGCGGGGTGGTCTTCCTGGTGGAACTCAACGGCAACGGAGGCATGGAAGGAGCCGGCGGCAGCTGGGAGCGGGCGGCAGCTGGGAGTAGAGGAAGGAGAGAGCGAGAGGAGGAAGAGATGCGCTCGAGCGAAACAGGTGTGGCGGCAGGCACAGGAACGAGAGGGAGAGGTCGGGGCCTAGGTTTAGGGGTGCGCGGGTTGGGCCTTAGAAGTTGGCCCAGTAGAGAAAAAGGAGTGCCCAGAGGCCTAGCTGGAGGACCTAGGAGGCTGCGGGAGGCCTTAGAGGAGGCCGACCTGGGTTGGGTCAGAGAGGCCCAGTTGGGTTGGCTTTCTCTTCTTCCCTTCTGTTATTATTTTTTTAGTAGAAAAGAATTCAAGAGAAGAAAAAGAAAGAGGAGGGTAGGGGAAGAAGGTGGAAACACGGATAAATTCTCCGGACTCACAAAAATGTGCTTGTTCCGAGGAAATAGGAATGACCAAGATTGCAAGGTTAAATTCAAACTCATTTGATTTAAATTCAAATGATTTGAAAAGAAAGAGAGGGTTAGCAAGGTCCAAAAATGTTCGGATTTTTGGTGGCGCTCCGGAATATGATGAAAGAATATATGGCAATGCTTGAGGAGCAAACTCGAAGAAGAAAATACTTGAGAGTTTAAACTGCAAGAGTGTTTGCGGTTAATTCCAAACTAATGGAATATTATTTTATAGCTCCCTAATAATATTGGGAGGAAATATGTTATAAAGAGAAAATCACCATGTGCATTTCCCTCGGTTTAAATGGATCGAAGATCCATACAATTTTTTTATAAGGAGTTTTGAAACGGTTGCAAATTAATGGCATGATGACATGATGCAATGCAAAATATGCAATGATGCATGCAACGGACAAAACAAAACACCCGACGGAACTCGGAATACATGGAAGGCATCTGATGCGCCGGTCTCGGGGCGTCACAACACTCCACCACTACAAGAGGATCTCGTCCCGAGATCCAGGATGGCACCGGAGAGAAACGAAAAAGGAAGAGAAGAGGTAAAACTAAGTTGCTTCTTTGACAAAAAAGTGAAACCAAAGAACCTTGAGAGGTTGAACAACTGGAAAGAAAGAATACAACGGAGATGAACAAAGTTGAAAGCACTCCGTTAGAAAAGAGGAACAAGGAACATTACTAGAACCTTGTAGGTTGAAGACATAAGAAAAAGGGTTGCAATGGACAAGAAGTACATGCAAGCACTCCGGTAGAAACGAGATGTACAAGGAACGATAAGTATCAACCACGACAACTCTCCAGTTGGACATGGAAGGTAAAGAATATGATCTTGGCAAAATGAAAGCACTTGGATGAGAGTCCGGTTAGAAGAGGAATGATAGACAGGACACTCCGGTTAAAACAAGATAGAGAAGGAAAAAGAATGATATAATTTGGACAACACTCCGAATGTAAATGGAAGGAATTGAAGATGAGCTTGACAAGATGAGAAGATTCTTGATGAAATAAACAACACACTACCTCCGGAACTATTGAAAGAATGGCACAAGGGGTAAGAAAGATTTCAGATAGCACTGCGGTTGAGAAGGGAGGCAAAACTTGATAAGATGAGAGAACTTGAATGGAGAACACGACACTTCGGTTGAATGGATAAGTAAAGGAAAGAACATGATCTTGACAAAACAAGATGATGGTTCGAAAAGAGCAACATCACAATGCCTCCGGAAGAAATGAGAGAATGGAATGGAAAGAATGGAGACGACAGAACCAACATCCCTCACAACTGAACTTGAGAGAGCACTCTTATGAAGGGTTGGACAGAGTTGTTGGAAATCAACAACAAAAGATATGATTTCCAATGGTCTTAAGGAAGACATCCCCAAATTATGAGGTGAAGACCAGCCACCAATTAAATCAATCAATTGGATTGAGATCAACAAGGAGATGAAAACTCCTTCATCGAGATGAGAAGCGGAAATTGGATCATAGATAAGCACCATAATGGCAATATTCCCAATGGAAGGCTTTAGGTGAAATCTATACCAAGATAACTCCAACAAAGAGATTGGCGGATTTAAAATATCTCATTCTTGACAACATGTGAATCATGAAACACAAACTCAAATTGTCAAGAATGACATAACACCACCTCAAAAGATAAGATAGGAAGAACTGCACTTAGAAATGCAAGATGAAGAATGTTTGAACTCCTCAAAACAAGACATGTGTTGAACACAATGTTTATTTTAGAGTATAGCTTGGCGTAACATAACTCTGATAGAAATCTTGAAGAACAAATCGAGAATGAAAGGAATCCTTGAGGAACCACGATGTAGAGCCTCCATGAAGAACTCCGGTAATAAAAGGATGATAAGAAGAAAGAGAAGTTGAGAACATAAGGTGAAGCCTTGTAATGATATAGATGGATCTTCGCAATGACATAACCGACAAAACATGGCACTCCGGAAAGAAAAATGAACAACTGAAATCAAGAATTTTGATGAACATCTGAAATAAGGAATTAATCACTTGTATGAAACAAGAATAAGAATTACATTATGCTTATCCTTCATCAATTAAATTGATGGCACGATGGATTTGGCATACTACTGAAGGAAATATGCCCTAGAGGCAATAATAAAGTTATTATTTATTTCCTTATATCATGATAAATGTTTATTATTCATGCTAGAATTGTATTAACCGGAAACATAATACATGTGTGAATACATAGACAAACAGAGTGTCACTAGTATGCCTCTACTTGACTAGCTCGTTAATCGAAGATGGTTATGTTTCCTAACCATGAACAAAAGAGTTGTTATTTGATTAATGGGATCACATCATTAGAAGAATGATGTGATTGACATGACCCATTCCATTAGCTTAGCACCCAATCGTTTAGTATGTTGCTATTGCTTTCTTCATGACTTATACATGTTCCTATGACTATGAGATTATGCAACTCCCCTTTGCCGGAGGAACACTTTGTGTGCTACCAAACGTCACAACGTAACTGGGTGATTATAAAGGAGCTCTACAGGTGTCTCCAAAGGTACATGTTGGGTTGGCGTATTTCGAGATTAGGATTTGTCACTCCGATTGTCGGAGAGGTATCTCTGGGCCCTCTCGGTAATGCACATCACATAAGCCTTGCAAGCATTGCAACTAATGAGTTAGTTGTGAGATGATGTATTACGGAACGAGTAAAGAGACTTGCCGGTAACGAGATTGAACTAGGTATTAAGATACCGACGATCGAATCTTGGGCAAGTAACATACCGATGACAAAGGGAACAACGTATGTTGTTATGCGGTCTGACCGATAAAGATCTTCGTAAAATATGTGGGAGCCAATATGAGCATCCAGGTTCCGCTATTGGTTATTGACTGGAGATGTGTCTCGGTCATGTCTACAATGTTCTCGAACCCGTAGGGTCCGCACGCTTAAGGTTTCGATGACAGTTATATTATGAGTTTATGAGTTTTGATGTACCGAAGGAGTTCGGAGTCCCGGCTTAGATCGGGGACATGACGAGGAGTCTCTAAATGGTCGAGACGTAAAGATCGATATATTGGACGACTATATTCGGACATCGGAAAGGTTCCGAGTGATTCGAGTATTTTTCGGAGTACCGGAGAGTTACGGGAATACGTATTGGGCCTTATTGGGCCATACGGGAAAGAAGAAAAAGGGCCTCAAGGGTGGCCGCACCCCTCCTCTTGGTCTGGTCCGAATTGGACTAGGGAAGGGGGGGCGCCCCCTTCCTTCCTTCTCATTTTCCCTTCCTCTTTTCCTATTCCATATGGGAGGTGGAATCCTACTAGGACTAGGGAGTCCTAGTAGGACTCCACACTTGGCGCGCCCCCTCCTAGGGCCAGCCTCCTCCTCCCTTGCTCCTTTATATACGGGGGCAGGGGCACCTCTAGACACAAGTTGATCCACGTGATCATATTCTTAGCTGTGTGCGGTGCCCCCTTCCACCATAATCCTCGATAATATTGTAGCGGTGCTTAGGCGAAGCCCTACGACGGTAGTACATCAAGATCGTCACCACGCCGTCGTGCTGACGGAACTCTTCGCCGACACTTTGCTGGATTCGAGTCCGGGGATCGTCATCGAGCTGAACATGTGCTAGAACTCGGAGGTACCGTAGTTTCGGTGCTTGATCGGTCGGGCCGTGAAGACGTACGACTACATCAACCGTGTTGTGCTAACGCTTCCGCTGTCGGTCTACGAGGGTATGTAGACAACACTCTCCCCTCTCGTTGCTATGCATCACCATGATCTTGCATGTGCGTAGGAAATTTTGAAATTACTACGTTCCCCAACAACTACTCATTCTCATTGGAAAGGATTGCGGAAAGATATAGCACAAATTTGAGAAGGTCTTCGACGAACCACTGCTAGGATTGACACAATGAATAAATTGATATGATGGCCAAGGAAGAAAACTTTTGAACAAACCACCGAAAGAATTGGAAATGAAAGTAGCAAAGGCACAATTCACCGGGAAGTATTGGAGAATGAACGAAGATACTTTACGGGATTTTGATACAAGTGAACAAAGAGATCCCGACCTGATTAGATAATACTTGAACGATGCACCGGTATGATTTGGAGAACGAGAGCTGAAAGCTGGAATGAATAATTCTGAGATGATGACCTTTGGAGAATCGAACTGAAAAGACTCCTGAATTGCTCCGGATGGGTGAAAAGAATTCTCAAAATCGAAAGAAATTATGAGAGGATGGCAACAAGCTAGAACCATGAATCTTGAAGAGAATGGAGCAAGATTGAGAGAAAAATATTCTTCAGTCTTCAAATCCAAGAATGACGACGAGACACACCACCATGAATTGTTTAGACACTCCAGTAGAATCAAAAGTGAAGAGGTTGAGCCAATGATGAAAAGAATTTGACCGATCTTGGAGAAATACATATGACTGATGATAATTCATTCTTACGTCAAACTTTGAAAAAGAATTTGGGAATAACTTTGCAAAAATTAGAAGAGTCGGGTAAGATCCTGAGAAAAAGACCTGTGGGTTAGGGCCCACTCAAAAGATACATCGTTGAACGATTGCTTGAAAAGAGAGATTGCACCGGTTAAATTAAATGTCATGAATGAGATAACATCCTCGAAAGAGCTTGAACGAAAGCAGAGTGGAAACACGAATCTTTGAGATATCTACAGCACTCCGGAACAATTGAAAGCAAGCGGGGAATGATTATGAGGTGCACCGGCACGGGAAAGCATTTGGAATGAGGAAAAGGATATGATCAACAAAGCTTGAATTGAATCCACCGGAGAAGGAAAAGAACGAAGAATGATGAACTTGAGTCTCCGTTAGAATATTCCTGAGAATCACCGGATAAGAACATTGAAAGAAAAGAATGGAGAGACTTCCCATCAATAAAATGGATACTTGATTAAGAAAACCAAGTCCTTGAAGAAAAGGGTGGGAGGGTGGGAAAACAAAGGCAGCTTGGGACGAATGAAATGAACACCGTTGAGAAGAACTGAGATTGGATCTTGCAAATGTTGAAATGATCGGATCCACTTGAAGAGAAACACGCTGGTAGAGAAGAAATTGAGATGACAATCTCGATGATCAAGAAGGATTTGTATTCACATCGGAGTATGAGAACACCATTTAGGAAAGGTATGGAATCAACACTTGACTTCGAAGCAACTCGAATACCACAACTAAAAACAAAAACAAAGGATTGGCTTGCTAAATAAGCCGGAACAAACATATGATAGAGATTTCGTCTGAAGTTTTCGTGGTGGGGCCCACACGGGCTCGATCGTACAGCACCATCATGTACAAGGCAGTGCACATGACATACGAAGCGTCCCCGAGTCAGCACAGCCAAGGACTCTTTAAGACACAACGAGACCACTGTAAAACCAACCATGGATAGGCGGACCACTAGACTTCGAACCCCAATCTCATATCATGCATCTGTCGGAAAGATATCCTAAGAGCTACTTGAATTCCCACTTATAAACTCCTGAAACTTTCTGGTTATGCAATCAGGTGTTGGGGATACAGGGGAAGCATAATATCTCACCCAAAACTAGCAAATCCTACATCCAGCTGTATCCATCCTTCAACACATAACCAAGAAACCTTTGGAAATCATTTACCTCAACCTTCGAAAAGCATCCGTTATACGAGTTATGGCAATACTCCCAAACTCCCGCCCCAGTACTTGGTGGCATCGAGGTTATCTCACGAACAACTGCATAAAAGAGATTTTTGATGTCGGCGAACTCAGGTATTCCAGAACTGCAATGATAAAATTGTGATGACAACACCTCGGAGCTCAACTCCCCGGGACACTGCCACAACCCCTAAATGTCAGGAGGCACCAAGAACAATGTTCTCGTCACAAAACCATCAGAACGATTCCAAGATACCCGCGTGATCCAAAAAAATTCATGAAATTTGAGAAGAGAAGAGTCAAAACTCTACGTCAGGAGGCCTCACCAGAGCGACGAAGGGACTGAGGAGTAAAAATAATCCTACTCTCCAATATATATAATCCTATAAGACTCAAAACATTTTTCTAGACTCAACAACGCCAGCGATTCGATCAAGCAGGGGGCTCCTAAGTCGGGGAAGACTCTGATTACCAACTTGTAACACCCACGATGCGGCTAGATCTCCCACGTGTCGGAGCATGACTTAGAGGCATAACCGCATAGTAGGCATGTCGCAAGAGGGGTAATCTTTACACATCCCATGTACTGAATAAGAAAGGGATAAAGAGTTGGTTTACAATCGCCACTTCACACAATACATAAATATAGCATTACATCATCCAGATACAATCAAGGTCCGACTACGGAACCAAATAAAGAAAGACAACCCCTAATGCAAAAGATCCCCGATCGCCCCGTCTGGGCTCCACTACTGATCAACTGGAAACGAAACAACACAATGAACACGAACTTCATCGAGCTCCCACTTGAGCTGGGTTGCGTCACCTGCACTGGCATCATCGGCAACTGCAACTGTTTGGAAGTATTTGTGAGTCACGAGGACTCAGCAATCTCACACCCGCGAGATCAAGACTATTTAAGCTTATGGGTAGGAAAAGGTAGTGAGGTGGAGCTGCAGCAAGCACTAGCATATATGGTGGCTAACTTACGGAAATGAGAGCGAGAAGAGAAGCAAAGCACGGTTGTTAAGCTAGAAGTGATCCTGAAGCTACTTACGTTCAAGCATAACACAGGAACCGTGTTCACTTCCCGTACTCCGCCGAGAAGAGACCATCACGCCTACACACGCGGTTGATGCATTTTAATTAAGTTAAGTGTCAAGTTCTCTACAACCGGATATTAACAAATTCCCATCTGCCCATAACCGCGGGCACGGCTTTCGAAAGTTCAAAACCCTGCAGGGGTGTCCCAACTTAGCCCATCACAAGCTCTCACAGTCAACGAAGGATATTCCGTCTCCCAGGAAGACCCGATCAGACTCAGAATCCCGGTTACAAGACATTCCGACAATGGTAAAACAAGACCAGCAAAGCCACCCGAATGCGCCGACAAATCCTGATAGGAGCTGCACATATCTCGTTCTCAGGGCACACCGGATGAGCAAGACGTCGGGTTGGCATAGACCCTGGTTGCCCAGGGGGCGCCGGACATCGCTCAGGTTGGACCAACACTTAGAGAAGCACTGGCCTGGGGGGGGTTAAAATAAAGATGACCCTCGGGCTCCAGAAACCCAAGGGAAAAAGGCTAGGTGAGGCAAATGGTAAAACCAAGGTTCGGCCTTGCTGGAGGAGTTTTATTCAAAGGGAACTGTCAAGGGGTCCCCATAACACCCTACCGTGTAAGGAACACAAAATCAAGGAACATAACACCGGTATGACAGAAACTAGGGCGGCAAGAGTGGAACAAAACACCAGGCATAAGGCCAAGCCTTCCACCCTTTACCAAGTATATAGGTGCATTAAAGTAATTAAGATATAATAATGATATCCAAACAAATCCATGTTCCAAACATGGAACAAACTTCAACTTCACCTGCAACTAGCAACGCTATAAGAGGGGTTGAACAAAGCGGTAACATAGCCAAACAACGGTTTGCTAGGAAAGGTGGGTTAGAGGCTTGACATGGCAATATCGGAGGCATGATATATCAAGTGGTAGGTATCACGGCATAGCAAAAGAGCAAACAACTAGCAAGCAAAGATAGAAGTGATTTCGAGGATATGGTCATCTTGCCTGAGACCCCGCAAGGAAGAAGAACGAGTCCACGAAGAAGACAAACGGACGTAGTCGAACGGATCCTCACAACTTCGGACCGAAACCGAAACTAACGAGAGAAGCAACCCGGAAAGAAAACAAGCAACATAGTAAACAACCATCACATAATTATGGCATGATGCACAACCAAGTATGATGCATGTCCGGTTTAATGAGGCATGGCAATATGCACACACAATCCTACAAATTAAGTGAAGCTCAATATGCAACGAGTTGCATATTGACGGAACACCATAACAATTATTTAGTTCACTCCCGGTTAGGTACTCAACAATATTAAATGTTGTTAAGTATGGCAAGAGGTGAAGCATAAGTAAACTACACATTTAAGCAAGTTTAAATGAGGCCGAAAACAACAACAACAATTCCAGTAAATCCCCATATGCATTAGCAATTTAAAGCAACAACAATTTAAACATTCTTGATGTTGTTATCATGATGCGGATGACATGTGCAAGTTTATGCAATTTTTATTAAAAGTTGACAAGAGTATTATGAAGCATTTGTCACCGTGGTGGAAAGAAAAAGGGGTGCCACGGCAACGATAACGAAAACGGTGCCACGACAACATTCCGGTTCTGGTAACTCGATTGAGACACCGATGCAAAGGAGAAGTGTGCGGATGCGTGCAAAAGATGGTGGGGCGCTCCCGGATACTGGGTGTCCCATGAGAGGATGGCATGGCAACGAGGAACATGCAAGAAACACGTCGGGCACGGTGCAAACGCGAGCATTTCATACATCACATGCATTCGTTCACGGGCGGTCGTCTCGGGGTTATACCTTTGAAGTGTGCATTATCGGAGGGGTTCGAGTTCGATGCAGTGTAGGGGAAGTAGACGTTCTCGGGACGTTCGTAGTGGAAGTAGTCGTTCTCGCATGCTCTAAGGTCGACGGTAGAGGTTCTCGCGATATCGACGACGGTAGTGGTACATGTTTATCATAGCACGAGTTTCCGTAGATGTTCGGGGTCACGGCGAGGAACTTGATGCATCGTTGAACTTGGCGTCCGAGGAATTCCACGTAGTCATACACGAGTCATAGTCGAACTTGACGGTTCCGTTACACAGTTCTTTGAAGACGGTAGTTGTTCTCGGTTCGTAGATGAGCTTGACGGATCCGAGGGCTCCGGCCATCGGGGTACTGGGCGCAACGCCGTGTAGTCATACACATTCCGTAGATGTTCATGTCATCGGTGTCGTGGTACTTGGGGTCTTCGGACTTTCCGGTCCCGTTCTTGCGACGACAGTCATTCACGTTCATTTGGAGAGGAACTTGGTCTTGCGAAGAGGTACTTGGCGGTAGTGGTACTTGGCGTAAATCCACGGAGACGGTCTTGACATGCAACAAGCAACAACACGGTGTACAGATGCAGCAGTGGTCTTGCCGGTGTCGTGGCCGGAGCGGGGTGGACCTGGCAAGGTCCTGTCCTGGGTCGGCGTTGGTCGGTGGTGAGTAGTAGCTCGGGCCAAGGGCCCGTGGTGGTGCTGCTCCGCACGAAGGAGCGGAGGAGGTCAACGGATGGTGACGGCATGCACGCACGCGGAGGACAAGACTGTTAGAACTAATCTTGTCATATGTAGGTGCATGTCTATTTTGTTCTGCATGTACTCTAGTCTAGTGTGTTGTTTGTCTGGCGAAGCTTCAGTGATGCGTGCAGGGGAGGCGAGATGTCGTGCCGTGCGAGACAGCTAGCATGACGTGATGCTAATGGCGGCGTGAGGCTGCAGTGATGCACAAGGAGGCACGGCTGTATGATGCAGCAACCGGCTCGACAAAATAGCTAGAGGAAAATCTGGGAGTTTGTTAGCGCATGCATGGGTCTGTTAGCAGCATGGCCGCGTCTTGTTGCTCCTAGAGAGATTCCAGGAGAAGGATAAGGCAGAGGTTAGTGGCATGTACTAGTACGTGGACAGGTGGTGCTAGTGGCCGAATGTGGCGGCTCCGCTGCGTGGGTGTGTGGCATAAGTGCCAGGTCCTTGTATATATTGCTTTGGTTAATGAGGATGAAGAAGAGGCCGTGAGGGCTGGGAAAAATACACAATGTAATCGCTTGTTCCACCAAGGAGGAGAGCCTCTCGGCAAAGCACCAGCTGGTCTTCTCCTTGGTTGTGTGTGTAGAGTTCCAACGTGTGTGTTCTTGAGAGAAGGACAAAGTGAGAAGAGAGAGTTGTATGAGGCAGCGCAAGGAAGAAGGAAAAGCGGCGCCGTGAGGAGGTGGCGCCAACAAAGACGAGCAGGTCGCGTCCATGGCTCCATACCCCGAAGAAGCAGCGGGGACCGACGCAGGCGATGAGAAGGAGGTCGCAGGGAGGCGACGAGTAGGTCTCCGGCACGGGCGTCTGGCGAGATGGCTCGGCGGCGACCTGCTGCTAGGAGCGTGCTCCGGCGAGGCCGGCATCAGGCCGCGCGGCCCGCGGGCGAGCAGCGAGGGCGAGGATGCAGCCCCAAGCACGGGGAAGGGAAGCAAGGCGCCGGGTCGCACGCGGGGTGGTCTTCCTGGTGGAACTCAGCGGCGGCGGAGGCATGGAAGGAGCGGGCGGCGGCTGGGAATAAAGGAAGGAGGTCCGGCGGGTCCCGAGGTCGCGGTGCCGTGCAGGGAAGGGGTGGCGCTGGGAGTAAGAGCATCTCCGGTGCGAGGAACTGGGGGATCGGGCACGAGGATCCTCCTCTGGTGCGAGAGGAAGAGAGCGAGAGGAGGAAGAGATGCACTCGAGCGATGCAGGTGTGGCGGCGGGCACAGGAATGAGAGGGAGAGGTCGGGGCCTAGGGTTAGGGGCGCGCGGGCTAGGCCTCAGAAGCCGGCCCAGTAGAGAAAAAGGAGTGGCCAGAGGCCTAGCTGGAGGACCTAGGAGGCTGCGGGAGGCCTTAGAGGAGGCCGACCTGGGTTGGGTCAGAGAGGCCCAGTTGGGCTAGCTTTCTCTTCTTCCCTTCTCTTATTATTTTTTAGCAGATAAGAATTCAAGAGAAGAAAAAGAAAGAGGAGGGTTGGGGAAGAAGTTGGACACACGGATAAATTCTCCGGACTCAAAAAATGTGCTTGCTCCGAGGAAATAGGAATGGTCAAGATTGCAAGGTTAAATTCAAATTCATTTGATTTATATTCAAATGATTTGAAAAGAAAGAGAGGGTTAGCAAGGTTCAAAAATGTTTGGATTTTTGGTGGAGCTCCGGAATATGATGAAAGAATATATGGCAATGCTTGAGGAGCAAACTCGAAGCAGAAAAGACTTGAGAGTTTAAACTGCAAGAGTGTTTGCGGTTAATTCCAAACTAATGGAATATTATTTTATAGCTCCCTAATAATATTGGGAGGATATATGTTATAAAGAGAAAATCACCATGTGCATTTCCCTCAGTATAAATGGATCGAAAATCCATACAATTTTTTTATAAGGAGTTTTGAAACAGTTGCAATATTAATGGCATGATGACATGATGCAATGCAAAATATGCAATGATGCATGCACAGACAAAACAAAACACCCGACGGAACTCGAAATACATGGAAGGCATCTGAAGCGCCGGTCTCGGACCGTCACATGACCTCTCCAAACCCACTTTCATAATTGTCACAATAAGATTCAACACCCTCCAAAATAGTGGGGTCATTACTTCCTAAAGTTGACACTCTTCCAAACCCACTTTCATCAATATAATCATCATAAATAGGAGGCATGCTATCCTCATAATAAATTTCGTCATCAAAACTTGGGGGACAAAAAAATATCATCTTCATCAAACATAGCTTCCCCAAGCTAGTGGCTTTGCATATCATTAGAATCATGGATATTCAAGGAATTCATACTAACAACATTGCAATCATGCTCATCATTCAAATATTCAGTGCCAAACATTCTAATGCATTCTTCTTCTAGCACTTGAGCACAATTATCCGAATCCTTATTCTCACGAAAGACATTAAAAAGATGAAGCATATGAGGCATCCTTAATTCCATGTTTTGTAGTTTTCTTTTATAGACTAAACTAGTGATTAAACAAGAAACTAAAAGATTTGATTGCAAGATCTAAAGATATACCTTCAAGCACTAACCTCCCTGGCAACGGCACCAGAAAAGAGCCTGATGTCTACTACACAGCCTTCTTCTTGTAGACGTTGTTGGGCCTCCAAGTGCAGAGGTTTGTAGGATAGTAGCAAATTTCCCTCAAGTGGATGACCTAAGATTTATCAATCCGTGGGAGGCGTATGATGAAGATGGTCTCTCTCAAACAACCCTGCAACCAAATAACAAAGAGTCTCTTGTGTCCCCAGCACACCCAATACAATGGTAAATTGTATAGGTGCACTAGTTCGGCGAAGAGATGGTGATACAAGAGCAATATAGATGGTAGATATAAGTTTTTGTAATCTGAAAATATAAAAACAGCAAGGTAGCAAGTGATAAAAGTGAGCGTAAATGATATTGCAATGCTAGGAAACAAGGCCTAGGGTTCATACTTTCACTAGTGCAAGTTCTCTCAACAATAATAACATAATTGGATCATATAACCATCCCTAAACATGCAACAAAGAGTCACTCCAAAGTCACTAATAGCGGAGAACAAATGAAGAGATTATTGTAGGGTACGAAACCACCTCAAAGTTATCCTTTCTGATCAATCTATTCAAGAGTTCGTAGTAAAATAACACGAATCTATTCTTTTCGTTCAATCTATCCTAGATTTTGTAATAGAATAACACCTTAAGACGCAATCAACCAAAACCGTAATGTCACCTCAAGTATCCGTGGGTATAATTATACGATATGCATCACACAATCTCAGATTCATCTATTCAACCAACACAAAGAACTTCAAAGAGTGCCCCAAAGTTTCTACCAGAGAGTCAAGACGAAAACGTGTGCCAACCGCTATGCATAAGTTCACGAGGTCACAGAACTCACAAGTTGATCACCAAAACATACATCAAGTGGATCACGTGATATCCCATTGTCACCACAGATAAGCACATGCAAGACATACATCAAGTGTTCTCAAATCCTTAAAGACTCAATCCGATAAGATAACTTCAAAGGGAAAACTCAATCCATTACAAGAGAGTAGAGGGGGAGAAACGTCATAAGATCCAACTATAATAGCAAAGCTTGTGATACATCAAGATCGTGCTGAATCAAGAACACGAGAG
Organism: Triticum aestivum; assembly: GCF_018294505.1. Classification (NCBI taxonomy): domain Eukaryota; kingdom Viridiplantae; phylum Streptophyta; class Magnoliopsida; order Poales; family Poaceae; genus Triticum; species Triticum aestivum. The sequence continues at coordinate 271,364,457 of NC_057812.1, forward strand.
AGAGATAGAGAGATCAAACACATAGCTACTGGTACATACCCTCAGCCCCGAGGGAGAACTACTCCCTCCTTGTCATGGAGAGCGACGAGATGATGAAGATGGCCACCGGAGAGGGATTCCCCCCCTCCACAGGGTGCCGGAATGGGTCTAGATTGGTTTTTGGTGGCTACAGAAGCTTGCGGCGGCGGAACTCCCGATCTAGGTTTCTTTCTGGAAGTTTGGGGTTATATAAGAGGTGTTGGAGTCGGGAACAAGTCAGGGGGGTCCCCGAGGCGGCCACGAGGTAGGGGGGGCGCGCCCCCACCCTCGTGGTGGCCTCGGGACTCTTCTGGCCCAGCTTCGGTACTCCATGGGCTTCTTCTGGTCCAAAAATGATCTCCGTGAAGTTTCAGGTCAATTGGACTCTGTTTGGTTTTCCTTTTCTGTGATACTCAAAAACAAGGAAAAACAGAAAGTGGCACTGGGCTCTAGGTTAATAGGTTAGTCCCAAAAATCATATAAAATAGCATATAAATGAATATAAAACATCCAAGGTTGATAATATAATAGCACGGAACAATGAAAAATTATAGATACGTTGGAGACGTATCATTCTTCCAGCAACAACGGCCTCTACTACCACGGGGTCCTGTTGATCCAACCCCCCACCGGGAACTGTTCATCCAACCCCCCCCCCCGATAGCACTCACTATTCATCCAGAAGCAGCATCGATCCGCTTCAGTTAGCAGCAGTAACGAAGGAATCACTCGGGTTCAGTTAACAGCAAGGGATCGATCGATCGCTCGGGTTAAGTAACGCATAGCCTGTAGTGCAATCGCTCGGATTCAGTTAGAGCCCAACGCCTTGCTCGGGTTCAGTTAGAGCGCAACGCCTCGCACACACGCGCGTACGTACGAGAGAAACACACATCACTCGGCCCCCGACCACCCACCATAACCGTGAACTCCCCGATATTTTCCCCGCCCTTGCTTCTACCACGGTTTTTTCCGTCATGGATGGCCCAAAGAATGTCATGCAGCTGCGTCTCCGGCCCGCCCAGGACGAAAAGCCCATTTTCTATCATGATTTTTTGTCATAGAAGTAGGACCCCACCACATCTATGATGATACCGGGTTTGGTCACAATTATCGTCATAGAAGTGTCATAAGTATGACTGAAAAAATTTCGTTCGGCCCAAAATGTCACGGATGTGTCTTTTTTTGTAGTGGCCAGTGGCTCGCTCCATTGTTCTGGAGAATAGAGTATTAGTCATCTTGCCCATGAGGCATGATTTGCAAGCATCCAGTGATTCATAATCAAGTGATTCCAAAAGTCCATCAGCATGGAGTTTCTTCATGCGCTTTACACCAATATGACCTAAATGGCAGTGCCACAAATAAGTTGCACTATCATTATTAACTTTGCATCTTTTGGCTTCAATATTATGAATATGTGTATCACTACAATCGATATTTAATAAAAATAAACCACTGATCAAGGGTGCATGACCATAAAAGATATTACTCATATAAATAGAACAACCATTATTCTCTGATTTAAATGAATAACCATCTCGCATCAAACAAGATCCAGATATAATGTTCATGCTCAACGCTGGCACCAAATAACAGTTATTCAGGTCTAAAACTAATCCCTATGGTGGATGTAGAGGTAGCATGCCAATGGCGATCGCATCAATCTTGGAACCATTTTCGACGTGCATCGTCACCTCGTCCTTAGCCAATCTTCGTTTAATCTGTAGCCCCTGTTTCGAGCTACAAGTATGAGTAACAGAACCAATATCAAATACACAGGCGCTACTACGACCATTAGTAAGGTATACATCAATAACATGTATATCAAATATACCTTTCACTTTGCCATCCTTCTTATCCGCCAAATACTTGGGGCAGTTTCGCTTCCAGTGACCAGTCCCTTTGCAGTAGAAGCACTCAATTTCAGGCTTAGGTCCAGACTTGGGCTTCTTCCCTTGAGTAGCAACTTGCTTGCTATTCTTCTTGAAGTTCCCCTTCTTCCCTTTGCCCCTTTTCTTGAAACTAGTGGTCTTGTTAACCATTAACAGTTGATGCTCTTTCTTGATTTCTACCTCCGCAGCCTTTATCATTGCGAAGAGCTCGGGAATCGTCTTATCCATCCCTTGCATATTATAGTTCATCACGAAGCTCTTCTAGCTTGGTGGAAGTGATTGAAGAACTCTGTCAATGACACTATCAACCGGAAGATTAACTCCTAGCTGAGTCAAGTGATTATGGTACCTAGACATTCTGAGTATATGTTCACTGACAGAACTATTCTCCTCCATCTTGCAGCTGTAGAACTTATTGGAGACTTCATGTCTCTCAATCTGGGCATTTTCTTGAAATATTAACTTCAACTCCTGGAACATCTCATATGCTCCATGATGTTCAAAACGTCTTTGAAGTCCCGATTCTAAGCCGTAAAGCATGGCACGCTGAACTATCGAGTAGTCATCAGCTTTAGTCTGGCAGACGTTCATAATGTTCGGAGTTGCCCTCTTGCACCTAGTTGTGCTTCCAGGACGTAATTCTTCTGTGCAGCTAATCCTCAAGTTACGGACCCAGTCCGTATAGTTGCTACCATCATCTTTCAACTTAGCTTTCTCTAGGAACGCATTAAAATTCAAGGGAACGGTAGCACGGGCCATTAATCTACAACAACATAGATATGCAAAAACTATCACGACTAAGTTCATGATAAATTGAAGTTCAATTAATCATATTACTTAAGAACTCCCACTTAGATAGACATCCCTCTAGTCATCTAAATGATCACGTGATCAATATCAACTAAACCATGTCTGATCATCAGGTGAGATGGAGTGGTTTTCAATGGTGAACATCTCTATGTTGATCATATCTACTATATGATTCATGTTTGACCATTCGGTCTCAGTGTTCTGAGGCCATATCTGCATATGCTAGGCTCGGCAAGTTTAAGCCGAGTATTTTGCACGTGCAAAACTGGCTTGCACCCGTTGTATGTGAACATAGAGCTTATCACACCCGATCATCATGTGGTGTCTCGGCACGACGAACTATAGCTATGGTGCATACTCAAGGAGAACACTTATGCCTTGAAATTTAGCGTGGGATCATCTTATAATGCTACCGCCGTACTAAGCAAAATAAGATGCATAAAAGATAAACATCACATGCAATCAAAATATGTGACATGATATGGCGATCATCATTGATACGTCTCCATCGTATCTACTTTTCCAAACACTTTTGACCTTGTTTTGGACTCTAACTTGCATGATTTGAATGGAACTAACCCGGACTAACGCTGTTTTCAACAGAATTGCCATGGTGTTATTTTTGTGTAGAAATAAAAGTTCTCGGAATGACCCGAAACTTCACGGAGAATATTTTGGAATTTATAAAAAATACTGGCGAAAGAATCAATGTCAGGGGGGCCCACACCCTGTCCACGAGGGTGGGGGCACGCCCCCTATCTCGTGGGCCCCCTGAGGCTCCACCGACATCAACTCCAACTCTATATATTCACGTTGGGGGAGAAAAAAATCAGGGAGAAGGATTCATCGCGTTTTACGATACGGAGCCGCCGCCAAGCCCTGATCTCTCTCGGGAGGGCTGATCTGGAGTCTGTTCGGGGCTCCGGAGAGGGGAATCCGTCGCCGTCGTCATCATCAACCTTCCTCCATCACCAATTTCATGACGCTCACCGCCGTGCGTGAGTAATTCCATCGTAGGCTTGCTGGACGGTGATGAGTTGGATGAGATTTATCATGTAATCGAGCTAGTTTTGTTAGGGTTTGATCCCTAGTATCCACTATGTTCTGAGATTGATGTTGCTATGACTTTGCTATGCTTAATGCTTGTCACTAGGGCCCAAGTTCCATGATTTCAGATCTGAACCTATTATGTTTTCATGAATATATGTGAGTTCTTGATCCTATCTTGCAAGTCAATAGTCACTTACTATGTGTTATGATCCGGTAACCCCGAAGTGACAATAATCGGGACCACTCCCGGTGATGACCGTAGTTTGAGGAGTTCATGTATTCACTAAGTGTTAATGCTTTGTTCTCGTACTCTATTAAAAGGAGGCCTTAATATCCCTTAGTTTCCAATAGGACCCTGCTGCCACGGGAGGGTAGGACAAAAGATGTCATGCAAGTTCTTTTCCATTAGCACGTATGACTATATTTGGAATACATGCCTACATTACATTGATGAACTGGTGCTAGTTCTGTATCACCCTATGTTATAACTGTTGCATGAGGAATCGCATCCAACATAATTATCCATCACTGATCCAATGCCTACGAGCTTTTCACATATTGATCTTTGCTTAGTTACTTTTCCGTCGCCACTATTACAATTACTACAAAATTGCTATTGTTACTTTTTCCATTGTTACCGCTACTTCCATATTACTTTGCTACTAAATACTTTGCTGCAGATATTAAGTCTTTCAGGTGTGGTTGAATTGACAACTCAACCGTTAATAGTTGAGAATATTCTTTGGCTCCCCTTGTGTCGAATCAATAAATTTGGGTTGAATACTCTACCCTCGAAAACTATTGTGATCCCCTATACTTGCGGGTTATCAATCATCTTGTGCCTTTGATCTCCATCTCCAAAGAACCGTCATGATCTCCATCGTCACCGGCTTGACACCTTGATCTCCATCGTAGCGTCATTGTCATCTCGCCAACTATTGCTTCTACGACTATTGCTACCGCTTAGTGATAAAGTAAAGAAATTACATGGCAATTTCATTTCATACAATAAAGCGACAACCATAAGGCTCCTGCCAGTTGCCGATAAATTTTACTCCCTCCGTTCCGATTTACTCCTCATGGTTTTAGTTCATATTTGAACTAAAACCACGATGAGTAAATCAGAATGGAGGGAGTACAAAACATGATCATTTCATACAACAATTTATATCTCATCACGTCTTGACCATATCACATCAGAACATGCCCTGCAAAAACAAGTTAGACGTCCTCTACTTTGTTGTTGCAAGTTTTACGTGGCTGCTACGGGCTTCTAGCAAGAACCGTTCTTACCTACGCATCAAAACCACAATGATTTTTTGTCAAGTGTGTTGTTCTAACCTTCAACGAGGACCGACCATAGTCAAACTTGATTCAACTAAAGTTGGAGAAACAGACACCCGCCAGCCACCTGTTTGCAAAGCACGTCAGTAGAACCGGTCTCATGAACGTGGTCATGTAATGTTGGTCCGGGCTGCTTCATCCAACAATACCGCCGAATCAAAGTAAGACGTTGGTGGTAAGTAGTATGACTATTATCGCCCACAACTCTTTGTGTTCTACACGTGCATATCATCTACGCATTGACCTGGCTCGGATGCCACTATTGGGGAACGTAGCATGCAATTTCAAAAAAATTCCTACGATCACGCAATATCTTTCTAGGAGATGCATAGTAAGGATAGGGGGAGAGTGTGTCCACGTACCCTCATAGACCGAAAGCGGAAGCGTTAGGTTAACGTGGTTGATGTAGTCGAACGCCTTCACGATCCAAGTACCGAACATACGGCACCTCCGTGTTCAGCACACATTCAGCTCGATGACGTACCTCGAACTCTTGATCCAATAGAGGGCCGAGGGAGAGTTCTGTCAGCATGACGGCGTGGTGACGGTGATGGTGATGAGATCCCTGCAGGGCTTCGCCTAAGCACTATGACGCTATGACCGGAGGAGTAAACTGTGGAGGGGGCACCCACATTGCTAAGAGAACTATTGGTGTGCCTATGGGGTGCCCCCTGCCCCCGTATATAAAGGAGGGGAGGAGGAGGAGGTCGGCCAGGGGCGCGCGCCATGGGGGGAGTCCTACTAGGAGTAGGATTCGACCCCCCCCCCCTTTCCTTTCTTTCACCGGAGGGAATAGGAAGGAGAGGGAGAGGGAAAGGGGGGCCACACCCCCTCCTCCTTGTCCTATTCTGACTCCCTAGGAGGGGGGCGCACGCCACCCCCCCCCCCCCGCGGGCTTCCATCTCTCTCCCTTAGGCCCATGTAGGCCCAACACTTCCCCGAGGGGTTCCGGTAACCCCTCGGTACTCCAAAAAAATACCCGAATCACTCGGAACCATTCTGATGCCCGAATTGAAGGAAATATGCCCTAGAGGCAATAATAGAGTTGTTATTTATATTTCCTTATATCTTGATAAATGTTTATTATTCATGCTAGAATTGTATTAACCGGAAACTTAGTACATGTGTGAATACATAGACAAACAGAGTGTCACTAGTATGCCTCTACTTGACTAGTTCATTGCTCAAAGATGGTTAAGTTTCCTAGCCATGGACAAAGAGTTGTCATTTGATGAATGGGATCACATCATTAGAGAATGATGTGATTGACTTGACCCATCCGTTAGCTTAGCACGATGGTCATTTAGTTTACTGCTATTGCTTTCTCCATAACTTATACATGTTCCTATGACTATGAGATTATGCAACTCCCGAATACCGGAGGAACACTTAGTGCTATCAAACGTCACAACATAACTAGCTGACTATAAAGATGCTCTACGGGTTGTCTCCGATGGTGTTTGTTGAGTTGGCATAGATCGAGATTAGGATTTGTCACTCCGTGTATCGGAGAGGTATCTCTAGGCCCTCTCTGTAATGCACATCACTATAAGCCTTGCAACCAATGTGACTAATGAGTTAGTTACGAGATGTAGCATTACGGAACGAGTAAAGAGACTTGTCGGTAACGAGATTGAACTAGGTATGATGATACCGACAATCAAATCTCGGGCAAGTAACATACCGATGACAAAGGGAACAACGTATATTGTTATGCGGTTTGACCGATAAAGATCTTCATAGAATATGTAGGAACCAATATGAGCATCTAGGTTCCACTATTGGTTATTGACCAAAGATGAGTCTCGGTCATGTCTACATAGTTGTCGAACCCGTAGGGTCCGCACGCTTAAGGTTCGGTGACGATAGGTATTATGAGTTTATGTGTTTTGATGTACCAAAGGTTTTTCAGAGTCCCGGATGTGATCACGGGCATGACGAGGAGTCTCGAAATGGTCGAGACATAAAGATCGATATATTGGAAGCCTATGTTTGGACATCGGAATGGTTCCGGGTGAGTTCGGGAATATACCGAAGTACCGGGAGGTTACCGGAACCCCCCAGGAAGTATATGGGCCTTATTGGGCCTTAGTGGTAGAGAGGAGAAGGGAGCCTAGGAGGCCCCCCCCAAGCCTAATCCAAATTGGGTGGGGGGCGGCCCCCCTTTCCTTCCTCCTTCCTCCCCCTTCCTTCCTCTCCTAGTCCAACTAGGGAAGGGGGGAATCCTACTCCCGGTGGGAGTAGGACTCCTCCAAGGTGCGCCATAGAGGGTCGGCCCTCCCCCTCCTCCACTCCTTTATATACAGGGGAGGGGGCACCCCATAGACACACAAGTTGACAATTGTCTTAGCCGTGTGCGATGCCCCCTCCACCATAATCCACCTCGGTCATATCGTAGCGGTGCTTAGGCGAAGCCCTGTTCCGGTGCTGACGAAACTCTCCCTCGACACTCAGCTGGATCTAGAGTTCATGGGATGTCACCGAGCTGAACGTGTGCAGATCGTGGAGGTGCCGTACCTTCGGTGCTAGGATCGGTCGGATCATGAAGACGTTCGACTACATCAACCGCGTTGTCATAATGCTTTTGCTTACGGTCTATGAGGGTACGTGGACAACACTCTTCCCCTCTCATTGCTATGCATCACCATGATAGATCTTGCGTGTGCGTAGGAATTTTTTTTGAAATTACTGCATTCCCCAAAAGTGGCATCTGAGCCAAGTTTATGTGTAGATGTTATATACACGAGTAGAACACAAAGGAGTTGTGGGCATGGGTATATACATATTGCTTGCCATTACTAGTTGATTCTTGATTCAGCGGTATTGTTGGATGAAGTGGCCCAGACCGACATTACGCGTACGCTTACGCGAGACTGGTTCTACCGACGCGCTTCACACACAGGTGGCTAGTGGGTGTATGTTTCTCCAGCTTTAGTTAAATCGGATTCAATGAACATGGTTCTTTTTTAAGATCAAAAAGCAATCACTATACCGCATTGTGGTTTTTGATGCGTAGGTAAGAACAGTTCTTGCTCAGCCCGTAGCAGCCATGTCAAACTTGTAACAACAAAGTAGAGGACGTCTAACTTGTTTTTGCAGGGCATGTTGTGATGTGATATGGTCAGGACATGATGCTAAATTTTATTGTATGAGATGATCATGTTTCGTAACGGAGTAATTGGCAACTGGCAGGAGCCATATGGTTGTAACTTTATTGTATGAAATGCAATCGCCATGTAATTGCTTTACTTTATCGCTAAGCGGTAGCGATAGTCATAGAAGCAATAGTTGGTTAGACGACAGTGATGCTTCGATGGAGATCAAGGTGTCAAGCCGGTGATGATGGTGATCATAACGGTGCTTTGGAGATGGAGATCAAATGCACAAGATGATGATGGCCATATCATATCACTTATATTGATTGCATGTGATGTTTATCCTTTATGCATCTTATTTTGCTTAGTTTAGCGGTAGCATTATAAGATGATCTCTCACTAAATTTCAAGGTATAAGTGTTCTCCCTGAGTATGCACTGTTGCTACAGTTCATCGTGTCGAGACACCACGTGATGATCGGGTGTGATAAGCTCTATATTCACATACAATGGGTGCAAAGCTTTAAACCTGTCCACAGTCAAAGCTTTAATTGCTGATTGTAATAAGGTGATTATTTTCCTGGATAATCTAGAGGAAATTAGGCCTTTGAGTTGGCCGGAGTTCAATTTTCATAGAATTGTTAAATTGCATCTTGAGGATATCTTACATTGGCAATTTATCTATTGGAAGCAACGCTGCACGATCAGAAACATAAAAGTTGGAGAAGAGAATTCAAAAAAATTTCATGCCATGGCTACGGAAAGATTCCGTAGGAATACTATCTCCTCGATCAAGTCTGTGGAGGGGGATGTGGTCACGGACCATCAACAGTTGGCGGGAATGTTCTGGGCTGATTTTAATCAGCGAATGGGCCAATCAAAAGGCATTCAGATGGGTTTTGATCTAGACACATTAATTACCCGAATTGATGGTCTAGAGGAGTTGTCTTTACCGTTCACTGATTCTGAGGTGGATATGATAATTAAGAATATGCCTACTGATCGTGCTCCGGGACCAGACGGGTTTACTGGGCTTTTCTTAAAGAAATGTTGGCCTATTTTGAAGGAGGACTTTATGAAACTTGTGCAAGAATTCTATGAGGGAAAATGTAATTTGGAGTGTCTCAACACATCTCTTATCACCCTCATTCCGAAGAAGCTAAGCTCTGAATATGTTGGCGATTTTAGGCCCATATCTTTGACTAATACTTGTTTAAAGTTCTTAACCAAGCTCTTGGCAAATCGTCTTCAGGGTGTGATCCTGAAATGTATCCACCACAACCAATATGGTTTTCTACGGTGTCGATCCATACAGGACCGTCTGGCGTGGTGTTTTGAATACATTCACCAATGCAAAGCTTCCAAGAGGCCTATCATTCTTCTTAAACTTGACTTCACAAAGGCGTTTGACACCATTGAGCATGAGCTGATTCTTAGGATTTTGAAATGTAAGGGATTTGATGATCGTTGGACAAGTTGGATTGACAGCATTCTGTCCACAGGCTCCTCTTCGGTTCTTTTGAATGGAGTGCCTGGTAGCCACTTTGTCTGTCGTTCAGGTGTTCGCCAAGGTGATCCGCTATCTCCCTTACTCTTTGTGATCGCGGTGGACTTACTTCAATCAGTTGTAAATGAGATGTGCTCCAGGAATATTCTCACCTTGCCAATCCCAACTACATCAATGGACTATCCGATCGTACAATATGCTGATGATACACTCATTGTTCTTCCTACTATTGATAGCCAGCTCATTGCATTCAAAGAAATGCTTGAAGTCTTTGCCAAATCAACCGGACTAAGGGTGAATTTCAGTAAGTCCTCTTTGATACCCATCAATATGACTGATGACGAGGGCACGCGTGTTGCTGCCTTGCTTGGATGTGATGTTGGTTCCATGCCATTCACTTACCTAGGCCTACCAAGGGGTACTTCCCGGCCAACAATTTATGATCTGTTGCCTTTGGTGGATCGTATTGAGAGACGATTATTTGCATCCTCTTGTCTCTTGAATATAGGAAGTCGGCTCCAACTTTTACAGTCTGTCCTTAGTTCTATGCCAATATATTTCTTGTGCACCCTTTCACTACCGCAGGGTATCTTGAAGCAAATTGAGCGGATTATGCGGCAATGCTTGTGGAGAGGGAACACGGATACGCCCCGGAAATCTTTGGCGGCTTGGGACTTGGTATGTCGTCCTAAATCTTTTGGTGGTATGGGAGTTATGGACTTGAGCATTCAAAACGATGCCTTGCTCATCAAACATCTCTTTAAGTTCTTCAATAAGATGGACGTACCATGGGTATCTCTTATTTGGGACACTTATTACGCCTCTGCGCCCCCCAAGTCACGCAAAGCTGCGGTTCTTTCTGGTGGAGAGATGTTTTCAAGCTGTATGATAAGTTTTGCAAGTTGGCAGTTCCACTAGTTCGATCGGGGGATACGGTGATCTTCTGGCTTGACCGTTGGCAACTTGGCAACAATACGGTTAGCATGCAACATCAGTTTCTGAGGCTCCACTCCTTTGTGATCGATGACACTCTAACAGTCAAGGATATTCTGGAGCTACCAAACCCAACTAACAATCTCCATCTGCCACTGTCTGCTGAGGCCTTTGAGGAGTTTAATCAACTTCAGGCGTTGCTTACTATGGTTAATCTTCAAGATGGGGAAAATGATGTCTGGAAATGGCCTTCCAAGTCTGGGGACTACCAGTCCAGGATTTATTACTTGTCATGCTTTTCGGACACAGTGGTTGATCCCATATTTAGGTGGATTTGGAAATGTTCTTGTGCTTTGAAGTTTAAGGTTTTTGGGTGGCTCCTTTTGATGGATCGCCTAAACACTAGAGACATGATGCAACGACGGCATTGGATTATCCAGGATGACACTTGTGTTCTGTGTCACTTGGCATCACATGAGGACAGAACACATCTCTTCTTCGCTTGCAATTTTAGCCAGCGTATCTGGAACTACCTGTTCATGGAGTCCTCAACCAAACCAAACCACTTATGACATGGCTTCTGATGCTAGGAGGGATTTTGGACATCCTTTTTTCTCTAAGATAGTATTCACTGCCACTTGGAATATTTGGACACAAAGAAATGTGAAGATCTTCAGGAATGAATCACCTTCTTTCAGGGCATGGAGGAGGAATTTTTTGCATGACATTTCTATTTTAGCACATAGAATCAAATGTAAATATAGGAATAGTCTAATCTCCTGGATAGCTTCCTTACCCTAATCATTTCTTTTGTAAGTATTACTCTCTCCTCCTCTCTCTTAACTTTGTAACTTTGTACACTTTGGCTTTGTGGTTTAATAAAAGACTGTGAGGCTGTTGCCTTGCAGTACATAGTCAAAAAAACGGGTGCAAGCCAGTTTTGCACACGCGGAATACTCGGGTTAAACTTGATGAGCCTAGCATATGTAGATATGGCCTCGGAACACTGGGACCGAAAGGTCGAGCGTGAATCATATAGTAGATATGATCAACATAGTGATGTTCACCATTGAAAACTACTCCATCTCACGTGATGATCGGACATGGTTTAGTTGATATGGATCACGTGATCACTTAGATGATTAGAGGGATGCCTAAGTGGGAGTTCTTAAGTAATTTGATTAATTAAAGTTTAATTTATCATGAACTTAGTACCTGATAGTATTTTGCATGTCTATGTTGTTGTAGATAGATGGCATGTGCTGTTGTTCCGTTGAATTTTAATGTGTTCCTAGAGAAAGCTAAGTTGAAAGATGATGGTAGCAACTACATGGACTGGGTCCATAACTTGAGGATTATTCTCATTGCTGCATAGAAGAATTACGTCCTGGAAGCACCGCCAGGTGACAAACCTGCTGTAGGAGCAACGCCAGATGTTATGAACACCTGGTAGAGCAAATCTGATGACTACTCGATAGTTCAGTGTGCCATGCTTTACGGCTTAGAACTGGGACTTCAACGACATTTTGAACATCATGGAGCATATGAGATGTTCCTGGAGTTGAAGTTAATATTTCAAGCAAATGCCCGAATTGAGAGATATGAAGTCTCCAATAAGTTCTACAGGTGCAAAATGGAGGAGAATAGTTTTGTCAGTGAACATATACTCAGAATGTCTGGGTACCACAACCACTTGACTCAGCTGGGAGTTAATCTTCCTGATGATAATGTCATTGACAGAGTTCTTCAATCACTGCCACCAAGCTACAAGAGCTTCGTGATGAACTATAATATGCAAGGGATGGATAAGACGATTCCCGAGCTCTTCGCAATGCTAAAGGCTGTGGAGGTAGAAATCAAGAAGGAGCATCAAGTGTTGATGGTCAACAAGACCACCCGTTTCAAGAAAAAGGGTAAAGGGAAGAAGGGGAACTTCAAGAAGAACAGCAAGCAAGTTGCTGCTCAAGTGAAGAATCCCAAGTATGGACCTAAGCCTGAGACTGGGTGCTTCTACTACAAAGGGACTGGTCACTAGAGGCGGAACTGCCCCAAGTATTTGGCGGAGAAGAAGGATGGAAAAGTGAAAGGTCTATTTGATATACATGCATGTTATTGATGTGTACCTTACTAATGCTCGCAGTAGCGCCTGGGTATTTGATTCTAGTTCTGTTGCTAATATTTGCAACTCGAAACAGGGGCTATGGATTAAGCAAAGATTTTCTAAGGACGAGGTGACGATGCGTGTGGGAAATGGTTCCAAAGTCGATGTGATCGCCGTTGGCACGCTACCTCTACATCTACCTTCGGGATTAGTTTTAGACCTAAATAATTGTTATTTGGTGCCAGCGTTGAGTATGAACATTATATCTAGATCTTGTTTGATGCGAGACGGTTATTCATTTAAATCAGAGAATAATGGTTTTTTGTTTATATGAATAATATCTTTTATGGTCATGCACCATTGATGAGTGGTCTATTTTTACTAAATCTTGATAGTAGTGATACACATATTCATAGTATTGAAGCCAAAAGATATAAGTTTAATAATGATAGTGCAACTTATTTGTGGCACTACCGTTTAGGTCATATTGGTGTAAAGCGCATGAAGAAACTCCATGCTGATGGGCTTTTGGAATCACTTGATTATGAATCACTTGATGCTTGCGAACCATGCCTCATGGGCAAGATGACTAAGACTCCATTCTCCGGAACAATGAATCGAGCAACAGACTTATTGGAAATAATACATACTGATGTATGCGGTCCAATGAGTGTTGATGCTCGCATCGGGTATCGTTATTGAAAGGATCGATATGGTTGACTAGAGGGGAGGTGAATAGGCAACTAACAATTTTTAACTTTTCTTTACCAAATTAATCTTTGCATCAAAGTAGGTTGTCTAGACATGCAACTATATGTGAGCAACCTATATGATGCAACAACAAGCACACAAGCAAGCAAGGGGGATAACACAAATAAGCTCTTGCACAAGTAAAGGTACGAGATAACCAAGAGTGGAGCCGGTGGAGACGAGGATGTGTTACCGACGTTCCTTCCTTTTGAGGGGAAGTACGTCTCCGTTGGAGCGGTGTGGAGGCACAATGCTCCCCAAGAAGCCACTAGGGCCACCGTATTCTCCTCATGCCCTCACACAATGCGAGATGCCGTGATTCCACTATTGGTGCCCTTGGAGGCGGCAGCCGAACCTTTACAAACAAGGTTGGGGCAATCTCCACAACTTAATCGGAGGCTCCCAACAACACCATGAAGCTTCACCACAATGGAATATGGCTTCGTGGTGACCTCAACCATCTAGGGTGCTCATACACCCAAGAGTAACAAGATCCGCAAGGGATTAGTGGGGGAATCGAATTTCTCTTGGTGGAAGTGTAGATCGAGGCCTTCTCAACCAATCCCTACAAAATCAACAAGTTTGATTAGCTAGGGAGAGAGATCGGGCGAAAATCGAGCTTGGAGCAACAATGGAGCTTGGGGTTGGGAGAGGTAGTCAACACGGAGAAGAAGATATGATACGTCTCCAACGTATCTATAATTTTGGATTGTTCCATGCTATTATATTATCAACCTTGGATGTTTTATATGCATTTATATGATATTTTATATGATTTCTGGGACTAACCTATTAACCCAGAGCCTAGTGCCAGTTTCTGTTTTTTCCTTATTTTAGAGTATCGCAGAAAAGGAAAATCAAACGGAGTCCAATTGACCTGAAACATCACTGAACTTATTTTTGGACCAGAAGAAGCCCACGGAGTATCGTACTTGGACCAGGAGAGTCCCGAGCTGCCCACGAGGGTGGGGGCGCGCCCACCCCCTGGGCGTGCCCCCCTGCCTCGTGGACAGCCCAGACGTCCACTAACGTACTTCTTCCTCCCATATATACCCATATACCCTAAAAACTTCAGAGATCACAATAGATCGGGAGTTCCGTTGCCAGAAGCCTTTGTAGCCACCGAAAGCCAATCTAGACCCATTCCGGCACCCTGCCGGAGGGGGAATCCCTCTCTGGTGGCCATCTTCATCATCCCGGTGCTCTCCATGACGAGGAGGGGGTAGTTCTCCCTCGGGGCTGAGGGTATGTACCAGTAGCTAGGTGTTCTTAAGGGGCTGATGGTATCTCTCTCTCTCTCTCGTGTTCTTGAGGTGGTACGATCTTGATGTATCGCGAGCTTTGCTATTATAGTTGGATCTTATGATGTTTCTCCCCCTCTACTCTCTTGTAATGGATTGAGTTTTCCCTTTGAAGTTATCTTATCGGATTGAGTCTTTAAAGATTTGAGAATACTTGATGTATGTCTTGCCGTGCGTATCTGTGGTGACAATGGGATATCACGTGATTCACTTGATGTATGTTTTGGTGATCAACTTGCGGGTTCCGCCCATGAACCTATGCATAGGGGTTGGCACATGTTTTCGTCGTGATTCTCCGGTAGAAACTTTGGGGCACTCTTTGAGGTCCTATGTGTTGGTTGAATAGATGAATCTGAGATTGTGTGATGCATATCGTATAATCATACCCATGGATACTTGAGGTGACATTGGAGTATCTAGGTGACATTAGGGTTTTTGTTGATTTGTGTCTTAAGGTGTTATTCTAGTATGAACTCTAGGGCTGTTTGTGACACTTATAGGGATATCCCAACGGATTGATGGGAAAGAATAACTTTGAGATGGTTTCGTACCCTACCATAACCTCTTCGTTTGTTCTTCGCTATTAGTGACTTCGGAGTGACTCTTTGTTTCATGTTGAGGGATAGTTATATGATCCAATTATGCTATTATTGTTGAGAGGACTTGCACTAGTGAAAGTATGAACCCTAGGCCTTGTTTTAACACATTGCAATACCGTTTACACTCACTTTTATCATTAGTTACCTTGCTGTTTTTATATTTTCAGATTAAAAAAACCTTTATCTACCATCCATATACCACTTGTATCACCATCTCTTCGCCGAACTAGTGCACCTATACAATTTACCATTGTATTGGGTGTGTTGGGGACACAAGAGACTCTTTGTTATTTGGTTGCAGGGTTGCTTGAGAGAGACCATATTCATCCTACGCCTCCTACGGATTGATAAACCTTAGGTCATCCACTTGAGGGAAATTTGCTACTGTCCAACAAACCTCTGCACTTGGAGGCCCAACAACGTCTACAAGAAGAAGGTTGTGTAGTAGACATCAAGCTCTTTTCAGGCGACGTTGCCAGGGAGGTGAGTGCTTGAAGGTATATCTTTAAATCTTGCAATCGAATCTTTTTGTTTCTTGTTTTATCACTAGTTTAGTTATAAAAGAAACTACAAAAAAATATGGAATTGAGTTTGCCTCATACGCTTCATCTTTTTAATATCTTTCGTGAGTATGAGGGAAAGGAAAATTATGCTAAAGTGTTAGAAGAAGAATGCATTAAAATGTTTGGCACTAAATCTTTGAATGATGAGCATGATTGCAATGTTGTTCGTATGAACTCCTTGAATATCCATAGTACTAATGATGATTGCACAAGTTATGATGAAAATGTCTCCTATAAACATGTCAATTTTTGTGGAGTGCATTGGGTTTGTAAGTACACACCAAATAGGGAAGATAGATATTTCAAGAGGCATAAGTACTTAGAAACTAAATTGTTGCAAGAAAGGCTAGATGATTGTGCTGAAAATTTAAATTTTCTTGGCCATACTTGTGAGCTTTGCAATGAACATGGTCATTTAACCATCCGATGCAAATTGTTTCATGATCTAATCGTTTCCAAAAATTGTGATGACTTGATTTCCCTTGCACATTATAATGAAATCAGTTTGCTTATCGGTTACAAAGAAATGAAACGTATAACTCATTATGTTCCAGTATTTGCCCGTGATAAACTTCTTGGCTTTTATCTAGAGGAAATTTATATGTATTGCGCGGTGAATTGTATTGAAAATCCTTATATTGCCAACTACATAAAGAAAAGAAAACAAATAGAAGATGAATAGAATACTAATGAAAGGGAAGAGACTTCCCAATACCCTCCTATTATTTCTTATGATGAATCGGGTAACGAGGAGGAGCCTCCTATTCAACCAATCTCATTAATAAGGAGCTCCAAAAAGAGGATTGAACCCACACATGATGTGGTGAAGAAGAAGAAAAGAAAAAGGAAGAGAGGTAAAAGATATCTCCCCCAAATAATGCTGCTCCTATTACTATTGTGCCTCATGAAAATATAATTGTGGAAGATAATGATACTTATTATGACCTTGGAAATCTTTTTGGCACTTGCTTGGAAGAATATGATAATTGCTATACTATTGGTGCTATCCATACTATTAATGATGAGAGTGATTATGCTTATGATATGAAAAGGCCCAAGCTTGGGGATGCTATGTTTGATGAAGATGATGTTTTTGAGAATATATTTGCTGCAATTAATGTTTGTCCCAAGCTTGGGGATGCTACATTTAATGAAGATGATATTTTTAGTCTCCCAAGTTTTGATATGCAAATTTATAATGATGATAGCATGCCTCCTACCTATGATGATTATTGTGATGATACTTATGCTATAAAAAGTAGCGATTATATTTATAAAACTTGTCATGAATATGATTACCCCTTTTCTGAACATTACTCTTTTAATGTGGAAACAATTTATAGTATTCGGGTCTCTTATGATACTCCCACCATTCCGAATGAGAAGAATTTTGCTTATGTGGAGAGTAATAAAAATTCTATGCTTGTAGATCATGAAAAGAATGCTTTAGGTGCTGGTTATATTGTTGAATTCATTGATGATGCTACTGAAAATTATTATGAGGGAGTAACATATGCTTGTAGGAATTGCAATAATATCAAGTTTCCTCTCTATGTGCCTAATGTTTTGAAGTTATGCTTGTTTTACCTTCCTATGCAAGTTGATTCCTGTTTCCATAAGTTGTTTGCTCACAAAACCCCTATGCATAGGAAGTGGGTTAGACTTAAATGTGCTAGTCATATTCTTCATTATGCTCTCTTTATGTTTCACTTCTTATCCTTTATGTGAGCATCATTGAAATCATCATGCCTAGCTAGGGGCGTTAAACGATAGTGCTTGTTGGGAGGCAACCCAACTTTATTTTTGTTCCTTGCTTTTTGCTCCTGTTTAGTAATAAATAATTTATCTAGCCTCTGTTATGATTGTGTTTTTATGTTTTAATTAGTGTTTGTGCTAAGTATAACCGTTGGGAAGACTTGGGGAAAGTCTTGTTGATCTTGCTGTAAAAAACAGAAACTTTAGCGCTCACGAGAATTGCTGCCATTTTTATTTGGAGAGTTATATTTAGTTAATTCTTTTTGCATATGATTAATAGATAAATTCCTCACGTCCAGCAACTTATTTTAGAATTTTATGAGTTCCAGAAGTATACGTTTGATCCATATTACTACAGACAGTTCTGTTTTTGACAGATTCTGTTTTCCGTATGTTGTTTGCTTATTTTGATAAATCTATGAGTAGTATCGGAGGGTATGAACCATAGATAAGTTGGAATACAGTAGATATTACACCAATATGAATTTAGAATGAGTTAACAACAGTACCTAAGTGGTGATTTATTTTCTTATACTAATGGAGCTTACGAGTTTTCTGTTAAGTTTTGTGTTGTGAAGTTTTCAAGTTTTGGGTGAAAATTCGATGGAATATGGAATAAGAAGTGGCAAGAGCCTAAGCTTGGGGATGCCAAGGCACCCCAAGGTAATATTCAAGGACAACCAAAAGCCTAAGCTTGGGGATGCCCCGGAAGCCATCCCCTCTTTCGTCTTCGTTCACCGGTAACTTTACTTGGAGCTATATTTTTATTTACCACATGATATGTGTTTTGCTTGGAGTGTCATTTTATTTTATTTAGCTTTGCTTGCTGGTTGAATAAAATACCAAGATCTGAAATTTTTAAATGTTAGAGAGTCTTCATATAGTTGCATAATTATTCGACTACTCATTGATCTTCACTTATATCTTTCGGAGTAGTTTGTTGTTGCTCTAGTGCTTCACTTATATCTTTTTAGAACACGGTGGTGGTTTTATTTTATATAAATAGATGAACTCTCATGCTTCACTTATATTATTTTGAGAGTCCTAAACAGCATGTAATTTGCTTTGGTTATGAATTTAGTCCTAATATGATGGGCATCCAAGAGGGATATAATAAAAACTTTCATATAAAGTGCATTGAATACTATGAGAAGTTTGATACTTGATGATTGTTTTGAGATATGAGGATGGTAATATTAGAATCATGCTAGTGAGTAGTTGTGAATTTGAGAGATACTTATGTTAAATTTTATGATTCCCGTAGCATGCACGCATGGTGAACCGTTATGTGATGAAGTCGGAGCACGATTTATTTATTGATTGTCTTCCTTATGAGTGAAGGTCGGGGACGAGCGATGGTCTTTTCCTACCAATCTATCCCCCTAGGAGCATGCGCGTAGTACTTTGTTTCGATAACTAATAGATTTTTGCAATAAGTATGTGAGTTCTTTATGACTAATGTTGAGTCCATGGATTATACGCACTCTCACCCTTCCACCATTGCTAGCCTCTCTAATACCGCACACCTTTAGCCGGTATCATACACCCACCTTATACCTTCCTCAAAACAACCACCATACCTACCTATTATGGCATTTCCATAGCCATTCCGAGATATATTTCCATGCAAGTTTCCATCATTCCATTTATTATGACATGCTCCATCATTGTCATATTGCTATGCATGATCATGTAGTTGACATTGTATTTGTGGCAAAGCCACCGTTCATAATTCTTCCATACATGTCACTCATGAGTCATTGCACATCCCGGTACACTGCTGGAGGCATTCATATAGAGTCATATCTTGTCCTAAGTATCGAGTTGTAATTTTTGAGTTGTAATAAAATAAAAGTGTGATGATCATTATTATTAGAGCATTTTCCCAGTGAGGAAAGGATGGTGGAGACTATTATTCCCCCACAAGTCGGGATGAGACTCCGGACGAGAAAAAAGAGGCCAAAGAAGCCCAAATAAAAAAAGAGGCCATAAAAAAAGAGAAGGCCCAAATAAAAAATGAGAGAAAAGGAGAGAAGGGACAATGCTACTATCCTTTTACCACACTTGTGCTTCAAAGTAGCACCATGATCTTCATGACAGAGAGTCTCCTATGTTGTCACTTTCATATACTAGTGGGAATCTTTCATTATAGAACTTGGCTTGTATATTCCAATGATGGGCTTCCTCAAAATGCCCTAGGTCTTCATGAGCAAGCAAGTTGGATGCACACCCACTAGTTTCTTTTGTTGAGGTCTCATACACTTATAGCTCTAGTGCATCCGTTGTATGGCAATCCCTGCTCACTCACATTGATATCTATTGATGGGCATCTCCATAGCCCGTTGATACACCTAGTTGATGTGAGACTATCTTCTCCTTTTTGTCTTCTCCACAACCACCATTCTATTCCACCTATAGTGCTATGTCCATGGCACACGCTCATATATTATGTGAAGATTTAAAAAGTTTGAGAACATCAAAAGTATGAAACAATTGCTTGGCTTGTCATCGGGGTTGTGCATGATTTAAATACGTTGTGTGGTGAAGATGGAGCATAGCGAGACTATATGATTTTGTAGGGATAATTTTCTTTGGCCATGTTATTTTGAGAAGACATGATTGCTTTGTTAGTATTCTTGAAGTATTATTATTTTTATGTCAATATTAAGCTTTTGTCTTGAATCTTATGGATCTGAATATTCTTGCCACAATAAAAAGAATTACATGGATAAATATGTTAGGTAGCATTCCACATCAAAAATTCTGTTTTTATCATTTACCTACTCGAGGACAAGCAGGAATTAAGCTTGGGGATGCTGATACGTCTCCAACGTATCTATAATTTTTGATTGTTCCATGCTATTATATTATCAACCTTGGATGTTTTATATGCATTTATATGCTATTTTATATGATTTTTGGGACTAACCTATTAACCCAGAGCCCAGTGCCAGTTTCTGTTTTTTTCCTTATTTTAGAGTATCGCAGAAAAGGAAAATCAAACAGAGTCCAATTGATCTGAAACTTCATGGAAAGCCAATCTAGACCCGTTCCGGCACCCTGCCGGATGGAGAATCCCCCTCCGGTGGCCATCTTCATCATCCCGGTGCTCTCCATGATGAGGAGGGAGTAGTTCTCCCTCGGGGCTGAGGGTATGTACCAGTAGCTATGTGTTTGATCTCTCTCTCTCTCTCTCTCTCTCGTGTTCTTGAGGTGGTACGATCTTGATGTATCACAAGCTTTGCTATAGTTGGATCTTATGATGTTTCTCCCCCTCCACTCTCTTGTAATGGATTGAGTTTTCCCTTTGAAGTTATCTTATCGGATTGAGTCTTTAAAGATTTGAGAACACTTGATGTATGTCTTGCCGTGCGTATCTATGGTGACAATGGGATATCACGTGATTCACTTGATGTATGTTTTGGTGATTAACTTGCGGGTTCCGCCCATGAACCTATGCATAGGGGTTGGCACACGTTTTCGTCGTGATTCTCCGATAGAAACTTTGGGGCACTCTTTGAGGTCCTATGTGTTGGTTGAATAGATGAATCTGAGATTGTGTGATGCATATCGTATAATCATACCCACGGATACTTGAAGTGACATCGAAGTATCAAGGTGACATTAGGGTTTTGGTTGATTTTTGTCTTAAGGCACTACAAAAAAATACACTTCCGTGATGATACGTGTTTGTCACAGTAGGTCGCTTTTTTTGTCATGCATGTACATCCATGAAAAATTTATGACAGAATCAAGATAGTCATACCTGTGTTGTCGTAGAAGTGTTCCATGACATTACCAAAATTATCATCACGGAAGTGTCCACTTCCATGACGATAAATCACGCGTCACAGAAGTTCTTTCGTCAAGGGTGACCGACACATGGCATCCACCGTAACGGTACGCCGTTAAGCTATTGGGTCAGGTTTTGGATCCGATAACCCGTTAACAGCCCCGACCAATGGGGATTTTCCATGTGTAAAATCATCATTGGCTAGAGGAAACATGTGTCGGCTCATCGTCAGGACAGATGTCATCCACTCACTGGACAGAAGGTGCCTGTGATACGTCGACACGTGGTACAGCCCAACAAGTTTAAATGGGCCGGCCCAACTAAAGACCCACAAGATTTGGCGGACCATAATGGGCCGGCCCAGCTAAAGGCCCACGAGATTTTGCGGACCATAATGGGCTGGCCCAGCTAAAGGCCCACAAGATTTCGCGGGCCATAATGAGTCGGCCCAGGTAAAGGCCCACAAAATTCTTGCGGATCATAATGGTCCGGCCTAGCTAAAGGCCCATGAGATTTCGCCGACATTAATGGGCCGGCCCAGCTATAGGCCCACAAGATTTTGAGGACCCTAGTAGGCCGGCCCGTTAAGTGGCTGCCATGTTTTGGGCCAAATGCTGGCCCATATTTGATACGGTCTATTAATGGCCTGCCACGCTCCGGGCCTAATAGTGGCCCATATGAGAGCCGGCCCGTTAAAAGCCTACCATGTTCTAGGCCAAATTACGGCACAGATCAGGTCCGTCCCTTTAAGAGGTTTTGGGCCTAATTATGGCCCATATCAGGTTCGGCCCGTCAACTGGACACTATGCTTTTGGGCCCACTTGCTAAAGGCCCACTTAGTAATTCGGCCTGATATTAGTTTTGGCTTGTTAAGGGCCCGTTTAACATTTCGACCCTATATTAATTTTAGCCTGTTAAAAGCCCGTCATATAGTTGGGCCTAACTACGGCCCGGTTTGCATCCGGCCTGCTTGCAGCCAGTATCTGATAGGGACAAACAAGGACCGAGACAATTTTTCGGCCTGTTAAAAGCCCGTGATTTGATTCGCACAATCATGGTCTGGGGTTCATTTCGGGCTGCTGCCAGCCCGTGAGCTGATCGGCACGTTTCAGGCCCAACCTACATCGTGATTGCATGACGGCCCGATTATGTACCGTGATTTTACGGTT
Source organism: Triticum aestivum (assembly GCF_018294505.1). NCBI lineage: Eukaryota > Viridiplantae > Streptophyta > Magnoliopsida > Poales > Poaceae > Triticum > Triticum aestivum. The sequence goes on from NC_057812.1 coordinate 271,387,133, forward strand.
TAGCCAGTTTACTGCGAAGACAGGATATATATACAGTAAAATAACTGCAGCATCGTGAATAAGAAAAAACTTATACTATACAGTAAAGAAATTACGGCATATTAAATCCACTAGGCATCAAAGTTCGCCACTATGATAATAAAGCACAAGCAGACATCAGATTACATACACTGGGCATCAAAGATCGCCATCAGTGCAAATAAACACGCCGACAAAATAATATACAAAACCGACAACACTTCAATAGAGTTCAAGAAAGGTTAGCCCTGCTGGGGAGCTGCAGCGCAAGCAGCTGAGCAAGATGATGAGACTGCGCTTGTTCAACACTTATATCTTCCTCACTCTGAAAGATAAACAAGCAGACAGATGACAGGTTTTGCACATAAAAGTATCAGTGCTGACAATTCATCACATTTCTTACTGACGAATAAAGTGACATAGTTTAAATTTGCATTAACACAATATGGTATTTTTCAGGTCAAGACATGGCAGGAAATGACATTGTGAAGGAGTTGGCAGCTTCATGACACGACTGGATTACAGATCAAGAACTCATAAGTATCAATGGTTAGTGTGCTGTCAATTTATACCATTTCAGATTGGCAAATAAAGATATGGTTTAAATAATAGTAGAATGATATGACATTTTTCATAGTTAAGACATTGCAGAATATGATATTGTGTTGTAGTGGGTAGGTTCACCACACCACTGGATTACAAATGAAGAATAGAAGCATACATGCAGTGCAAAAGAAGATCACTTGCTCTGTATAGTTTAATTTACATGGTATGAAGAAGGAACTTGGTTGTACAACTGAAAACTTAAATTGAGAAAGGACGAACTTTTGTTTATGAACTACATATAATAAACTTTAAACAAGCAATTTGATGCAAACGCCAAAAATAAACAACTGTTGCAGTCATGCCTAACCATATATATACAACAAAGTTTGAAGGCTTGAGATGGACAAACTTACATTATTGGTGAAGACGGGCTCTACAAAGGCCTTGTCCATGCTGATGGGGGGCAATTCAAGAAGTTTACCACAGAATCTTCTTCAAAAGCATTGCCTTTATTCTACATTTTGTTAACAGTAAATATAGATGTGATAATATACGAAAAAATGGAGAATATTTAAGATAAGATGAAGAGCGATGCTACATAACCAAGTAGCTATAAATGTAAGTGCGGTGATACAGGCAAAAGGTACAGCCAAGAGCAATGCACAGCTTAACTTCTTCAGTACCAACCTTATGGTAAGAGTAAATATAGATTTGATGTGTAGAAAATAGAGGGCAAAGGAAAATAAGCTGCAGAGTGATGGTACATGAACAACTACCTGTCATTATAAATACACTGATAAAGGACAGCATGTACTTACAAGAACAATGCAGAGCTAAAAAACATCGGCATTAGATATATTCTACACTAATGTAACCATTCATATAGATCAGATAATTTGGAGCGAACAATTGATAAGCAAGCTATCATGCATACTGCTGTCACATAATGAACCAGGTATGTATGCAAGTACAGTGATACAGGACAATAGGTACTAACAAGAGCAAAGCAGCGGGCAGCATATTTGAGATATCATGTCGTTCTTGTCAAACTGGAATTCTTCTTCGAGCAGATTTCCTGCAAAAAAGATCCGTAAGGCACATGCGGAAAAGTAGAAGTTCAAATTGTCATGTGATTTCATAGATAGTACCTCATCCTAGGAACGAGACCAGTGCATAACATGGTTTTTCCATTCAATGTCTTCTAAATTTAGCATAGGAGACTTCACCAGAAATTCGTTTATAGACTTGCCATCAAAGTGTGATTTCCTCAGGTAACACCGATACTGCTGCAATGCTTCCTTGAAATGCACAAGCAAGCTTTGCTCGTCATGACTATCCAGATTGACCCTCGCCTAGTTACAACAATGTAATGTAAATCATTGATGTGTTCAATCAGTAGAAAACAGGAAAATAATAGCCATGAATAATAGCACTTACACGTAAGTTGGACAAGAAGATGTGAAAATGGTGTTTGTCTTCACAATAATCTTCCCATGATGGGAATATATGCACGTAGTCCCTAACAACATTGAAAGCATTGTCTTTTAAACTAGGAATAAATGGAATGGGGTTCCAATCTACAGGAATTGGCTGTCTCTGCAGTTGGGATATGTCTTCGGCCGGTGGACTTGTTGTACTTTTTGCTAGAGTGGGATTTTTCTGTGGTACAGCTGGTGCTATGGCAAATGAAATTGGTATACCTTCTGCTGGAGTGCAGGTCCTGTGTGGTGGGGCTAGTGGTGTGGCCAGTGAAGTATGGGTACAGTCTGCTGGAGTCGGTCCTACGTTTTGTGTCACTGGTTGTACGGCCAATATAAGTGGGGTGATGTCTGATTTCTCCGGCACCACCACGTTTTTCAAGGACTTTGCTGGTGCTCCTTCAGGTTCGGCAATCACCCTCTTCCTTTTTGATGTCTGATGCACAAGAACATCATTTGAGTGGGAAAACATGGTATGATGACAGATGGAATATGTATTGCTAATGGATGGGCATGGCATCTCGACATATATGATGAGTAAACTAAGCAGATGGCGGTGCAACAAAGTAGAAGAAATGCAAGACAACATATGCAAGATACACGCCGTCAATAAAACATTGCCAAATTAGAATAGGCACCTTGATGGGTGAACAGGACAGGCCATCTGCCTTTGACTCCTCGAGGTTAGAATAGTCATTAGGATCATATTCTGAACAAGAATCAACAGGTGGGGAGCGTATGAGTTTCATTGCATCCAGTATGGCACTCAATGCCTTGGTGCCAATTTTGTAAGTCATTGCAGTGTTTAGCTTCAAGAGTGGACTGCTGCTAGTGCGACACAAAGCAGCTACACAGATCATAGTGTAGATATAACGGGAAAACCTTAAGCATCAGAGTAAAATCAGCAAAGTGGAACTTGCTGGAATATATGTGCTGGTATTGCCGGTACGGCTAGAAAGGCTTCGGATACCAGCTCTCTTCAAGTGAAGGTGCGGTACTGTTAATATCAATGTAACTCTCAAAGGTGACACAGCTCCCCGCATTTCCTTGCTATTCTTATAGGATTCAAGTGGGCAGGCCACTACAAATCATATTCCTATGTTTACAAGATCCTACGAATCAAAGAGGCTCAAAGTGTCCATCACAACCGACCGTATAGACCTCTACACTGCAAATGTCCCTGCTCATCTTCAGTACAAGGAACATACTGTACTACTATCATACTCCCTCTATTCCAAAATATAAGTCTTTGTAGAGATTTCCACTATGGATCACATACAGATGTATCCAGGTACATTTTGGAGTGTAGATTCACTCATTTTGCTCCATATGTAGTCCATGGTGGAATCTATACAAAGACTTGTATTTAGGAACGGAGAGAGTACATATTAAAGAAGAACGGAAGAGGAACATGGTAAAGAAGAGCAAGCAGATTTTGGATAATAAAATGTTGGTTGCATAGTGCCCACACATGATGAACCAGAGCGCATTAAGAATGCAACTCCTAGCTGTCTCTCGACCATTTCAGGCGGTTGGATGAAGATCCAACGTCTCCCAACCCTTCTTCTTCCTCGTCTCCGATTCTTCCCATACTGAACACCGCACGGGCCGTCGGCCCCCACCGCCTGTGTTCCTCCGCCACCCCCACCCCCACCCCCACCCGCGTCGAGTTTTCTTCGTTCGGCGAGGCCCCACAACCACCCGAGCCCCTTCGATCGCACCGGCGAACTCCGGTGAGCTCTGAAAAATCGACTGACCCAATTTTGAAATTTAGTCTACTGTGATTTAACTAGTGTGGAATATAAAAGGGGAAAACCATAAGCATTGCGAGTATGGTGTTGAGCGTGCCATGGCGGATCTGAAGGTGCAAACCGGACAAAGGCAACTTCGCAACCAAGACAAGAAATCAGAGTAAAGCAGTGGCGATCTATTTTCTTGCCGCGATAAATAAGTTGAGCAGATACGAAAGAGTACCGCCTCTGGTGCGGCTCTGTGTATGCATCTGCTGAGAATTTGATGGTGTTGCGGTAGCGATGGCAGTCGGCAGTGTGGAAGCAGATCTAGGAGGGTAGACGGTGGTGGTGGGGGGCGGTGGAAGAGACGGTCATAGGAGCACCGCCGGCAACATGGACGACGGTGGGGATGAAGCGAGAGGACGGGATGCAAGGATCCCGGTCCGAAGCCATGGATGAGAGAGGTCGATCTCTTGTAATGGACGGCGGCGTCGGGGTATCAGCTCCGGCATGGTGGAGGAGGACGGCGGTGGATGGGGTGGCGGACGGCGGCGGACGGAGGAGGGTGGGGTGGAAAGGGTGTTTTGGCGCCCATGGAGTACGAATGGGGAAAAGGGAGGTAGAGAGGAAGGGGGGAACCATGTATTCAGGGAGCACTTGTCTCAAATGCGAGGAAATTTACAAACTTAGCCCCCGTTTCAAATTTCTACTACATCACAGCAACACTAGTCGGTTGGGGATAGGACGGTAATCTCGCATACACCGAATATTTGCCAACGAGAGTTTGTTTTTGGCGCCCACCGTGTATGAATATGAATCGGGGAGGGAGTCGATTTCGGCCGAGGACACACTGTGTTTTGGCGCCCACCGTGTATGAATCCGGGTGAGAGGCGGTTACGTCACGTTTGGGGTGAAATTACAAACCTACCCCTATCGAAACCTATAGAAATCCAGCATATAGGCTTTGCGTGGCAGGGATAGGCAGTAGTGATTTCCATCTCGCAGATTTTGGTTTCAGGCGGTTACTGCGACTTTCCCCGCTTCGTTCAAATTTTGCAGAGTGCACATTTACCGTGCCAACTCAATTCGAATCCCGTTTGTATTATATTTTTTTCGGGCGGATCCATTTTCAATTGGAATTACATTCTATATACATCATTTTTTTATATATACTTTCAAAAGCACAACAAAGAATTCTGCTCCTTTATATGTATAATATGATTTACAAATACAACGATCTCGAAATCTTAAGGTTGAATTCGAAAAAAATTAACCAAATTATGTTCTACTAAAATGTATGGATCAGTAATATCTACATATTAAATAACATAGATGTGCGTGAATTCATATGAGTATGCATGTTTGATAGATCAATTTTGGTTCGAGTATGGATTACATGTTTCATCATCTCGAATTCAAATATTTGAATCCCTTTTTTGTTCACTCCTTTCACGCCCATCTCTCTCGCATGCATGCTCCTTCAGGTAGCTATCACTCTCTTTTCTCCAGCTCACCCGCACGCTCACTTCATGTTGCTCCTATCCTCGCAAACATGGTCTCTCGACGTCTCCCTTGAGAAGTGTCACACTCTCCCTATCATTATAAATTACACGGTTTTCATTATCTCTCACGTCTCTACTGTTCTCTGGTATCACTCGGTACCTAAGCTTTCTTTTTCACCGCCAAACACACAGACTCTACTCGTCTTTCACTTTGTCTTTCTCTCTATGGGATTCTCTCACACACCCTATATGTCTCTACATATGACTCATACCACTAAAATTACTCTCTCTATCTCTCCCGTAGACACAACATTTGTTGCGGTCTCCTTTTCGTCTCCATCCCAGACTGACATTATTCATTTGTTTACCGATCAGACAACCCCGACTACCGTCTCCTCTCTCTCTCACAGACACACACGCACAACTCCTACCACTCAAATGTGAATGGAAAACGAGATTTTGTTATACCCAAACAAAAAAGGACTAGAGGGAGTGATTGCTCTGACACGGACGCGACCTCTCATAGCGCAGGCATTGAACTGGCGTGCCGGCCAAGAGGGCCGCACTCGCTGCAGGCCCGAATGAGCACGCCTCCTCGCCGCGTGCAACCAGCTTAAGACTGCCCCGCCTGCCTTCATTGAATCCACGCGTGTGCCGGCAACACGTCCTTCCGCGAGCCGACAGGCATTTTAGAACACAAAAAATGACTACAATATAATTAATTTACGCATGGTCTTGACTTGTTGTGCTCGCACTGGTAGCAGGAACTAGTAAAGGATTTTCTTTATTTATAACTCTCCTCACATTTTTTTGGCTTTGAAGTGAATCATGGTTGTGGACATTATGTCCGAATGTGCAGATATCTGTGAACATGAGTTTGATGTGGAAGTTGAACTTGGAATGTCGGGCTTGTGCGTGAACTATACCATGTCCAATGCTTCGTCTGTTATTGTTTGGAAAGTAATTGTTGTTATTACATGACCCGAAAAAAAACATTTTGTGCCACATCAGTAGATGCACGAACATCACAACAGGCATGCTGACTGGATAAACATTTGAACCTAGCTATTATGAAGGAAATTTTGTATTGACAACAATTTTAGATAGCAGGAGACGCCTAGCCTGCTCTGCCTCTGCTAGCTTATTTCTGGCTTCTTCCATCTCTTCTTTAGCTTGGGTGAAGAGAGCATCTGATTGCTCTTTTTGCTTGTTCAGGAACTCAGCTACATTCTCAAGGGCTGCTGCACGCTTTCTTTCAGCCTTTACTAATGCCACGAGGACACGAACAGCTGACGACTCCACCTGGCTTGTGTGTAATCCAGCATCATCTGGGAATTTGCACCTTGTGTCTAATCCAGCATCATTAGGGAACTGGCACCTTGTGTGTAATCCAGCCTCATTTTGGAAACATGATCTCGAGGTTGACCATACTTCCCTCCTCGTAGGAACTGCATCCTGACATGAAGTTACTTCTTTTTTAGATCAATACTCAGAGAAACCTAGATCCATTTAGTAGAAGCCAGATAAACAGAACTCAGAGAAGTGAGTTCAAAAGGAATAAATAAATAAATAAAGACTACAAGTTGAGAACACCCACTTCCTACATCAAGCTAAAAACGAAAGCATTAGGACGATTAAGACTCTTCTTACTACACATCGAAGAACACCACGTTTAAGACAAACAGAAACTACAACATATACACATCGAAGAACACAAGGCTACACGAAAGTAATTGAAAGGGTGTTACTTACCAAAGCTCATTTTATAGGTTTGGTGCAGCTCCTCTTTAACTTGCCACGCTCCTTGAAGATGTCCCGAATATCCCGTGTTTGATCTTCATTGCTCCTCTGCATGTTCGCACTCGTGGTTTTAAAATCTCAACATGGCAAGAAAAATATACTACTAGTAATACTCGCGCATCTTGTGGCCAACATTAAAGCACTCGCCTGCCATGTTAGAGCATCTCCAACAAGATAAACTACTCATACAAATGCATCTTGATGCGTGCAACACATGGGCATTTTGCTAGTTCTAAAAACATTTTCATCATTTGCCACACTACTGGTTGCAGATGAAAACCTACCCAAGCACAGCGCGATACAGGAGCGACGCACAATTACAAGCTGATATTCTGTTGGACAATGGAGGCTATAACCAATTACTTTTACAGGAACAATAGCACCCAGGAAATTTGAAGGGTAGGTATGAACAAAATTGGAACTGCACATGTACTGCTAAGTGATTCAATACACACATTACCAATCGAGGAGGAGAACGATGGTCGCGGCGGCCTCTGTGAGTCATGGTCGGCAACGGGAGTCAGTTCATTGTCCACGATGGTGGTACTTCTATGCTTGGCGTCGGCTTCCGGGAAGCAGATACGAGACCATGGAAGATGATGCCGGGGAAGAGGCTCCGTGTACGACGACAACGATGGACCGGCTCCAATGCGGCATACAAGGTTGTCGATTAGGCAGACGCGCTGCGGTGGACGAGTGCGCTGATGTAAAGGGGAGGAGCACTAAGGCTGCGGTACCATGGAGAAGTCTTTTTGCGGTGGGGATAGAAATTGGGGAGTATTCAGGTGTACTACTCTGGGTGCCAGGGTGGGGTTGGCTGGGTAGGGTGAACCTGAAGTTACGAAAATATCCCCCTACCAAGCGTCATCCGTAGGCCTGTTCCAAAGGCTATGATGGTAACTTCCCACTGCTCGAATCAGGGTCGCGGGAGATTTTCCCGCCGACCTCAAAATTTTGTGACGCTGGACTCCCCGTGTGGCGTGCTGAGTGATTCGGCTAAGCAACTAGCGAGCAGTAGTAGTAAACTCTGCATATTAGGTTTAACCGAAGTCAAACTTCCTAAAGTTTGACCAAGTTTATAGAAAAATATAAACAATTACCATAAAAAATATGTATGATGTGAAAGTACATTCAATAATGAATCTAATGGTATTTATTTGTTATTGTAGATGTTAATATTTTTTGTTATAAGCTTTATGAGAGTTTACAAAACTTGACTTTGACCAATGCTAATACGCGGACTTAAATAAAAATGGAGGGAGTGCACATTTGTTTTCTTAGTTTGTAGTGAACTAATCATTTGTTAAAATTGTGAAATAAATATATTAGGCTATTGACTTCGAATGTAATGGTCTATACAATTCAATAGTTACAATCATTGTCGAATCCCAAGATGTATACAAGGTCTATAGTACTTCACAACATGCTCAAACTCACATAATCCCAGTCAAATGAGAATCTAAATGCATTTCATAGTTATTACTTTGTAGGATGCAACAAGAACAACCATAACTCTACATCAGCCATTATAGAAGCAACATTTTGACATATCCCAATGTGTGAATGAAACATGCAGAGAGAGCTTTTGAAGATGGAGCAGATAGGGCGGGAAAGATTGTATGTATGTGGACGAGAGAGTAGGAGACAAACCTAATGAGACACAGAGAGAGATAGAGAGAGAAAGAGAGAGGAAGAAGTTAGGTCTGTGAGAAAGATGCATACATGTAATATACATGAGATGCGTGTGCATCTGGATTCTGTATACGTGGAAGGAGAAGAGACAACATGTTTGATGAGAGAGTAGGAAAAACATGGACGAGAGGGGAAGGATCTCGTGGGTTGAGGGATTGACAATTTTGTGCGGGGGAGAGAGGGACTGGTAATTTTGTGCAAGAGAGAGAGAGGGTGGGGGGAGGAGTCAGTCAGCCATCGTCACATCACCCTGCTTCCAAATGACCCCACATTCTCTAGCGCGGTGTGGTCGCCGTCTTCGATCTGCTTGTTGCCCTCTTTGAAGATTCAGGTGTTGTGCATGTTGGGGTGCAAAGAAGCACAAGCGAGAGTGGTCGCCGTATAACCTTGGAGAAAACAAACCTAAGGAGAGAAATGGGTATTCACGAAGAGATTGTGCGGGCCTTGAGGTGGGCTGGGGCCGGGTGAGGGTGTCAAAATGTGTGCATTGATGCATGTGTTGCATGCGACCGTGCGAGGGACGGACGAATCGAGAGAGATGGTTGTTGTATTACGGATGCTCCTCCCTCTGCCTCTCTCTCTCCCTCTCTCTCTCACACACACAAGTAAACTAGAAGACCATTCTCTCATGTATACACAACATATCGGCATTTGTCTATGTCTCACTCATGCACGATCATTTGCACATTCACACCTCTCTATGTCTGTATCACACGCACAGCGTCTCCACATTGCCCTTCCGCCACAACACACATATGGACACATACACACGTTCTCACTCAGTCACACACAAAAAATCAATATTAAAAAAACTAGGGCGCACCTAAAACATCCAAATCCAAATAAACATGAACTGGAGCTAAATTCAAATATATGGAAATATTGCAGCGTCAAGAACTTTCACAGGAAAAAAAAGTTGAGTAATATTCGAGGATTGTTTTCACACACACAAAAAGGTTCGGTGGATGTCCTTCGAGCGCGACATGGTGACGCACCATTCGATCAACCGCGCGGCCGCGGTTCACGCGCTTGCACAGGATTCCGTATTATGGCCGTGGTACTAAGGCTGGTCACAATGGGCAAGAACATAAGCTAATAACAAATAAAAGTGTTGCCTAAGTCTAATGTTTACATGTACTAGTATGGTTTTCTTTTAAGTTTGACCAACCTTATATATAAAACTAAAGTAAGCTCCCACACGCGCACTCATCGATATGCCGCCGCCGTTGCGCATGCCGGCGCCCGCCTGCTCCGGCCAACAATTTCTCAGCCATCACCGTCGTGTCGCCGCCATCCCTGTGCCATGAAGCCAAAGGCTTGCCCGCTCACGTCGTCTGCAGTCCCTCCTTGCGATGTCGCCGCGCTGCCAAGCACGCGAGTAGCTGGTGGAGCCGCATCTATGCATGCAGCGTACGAAGAGGAGGACGAGCGCGTGCTCCAGCACACCGGCGAGGAGGAACTAGCGTGTCATTGTCGTCTCCGCCCGCGCGGAGGAGGCGCGCATGGTGTCTGTCGCGGCGGAAGCCGGTCGCGCGCGCGTCGAGCCCGCAAACCGGGTGCGGACATAGAATCTACCTTCGAGACCTTGAATGCCACGTGGATCCTGCAATCTGAAGGAGCAATTTGGGTCAGTCGACTCATGTGAGCTGTTTGATGCAACATGGATGTCTAGAAGGGCTTCTTCCACCTCTTCTGCCATCTTCTTCCTTCACTCCGTCGAACTTCTTTCACAAATCGACTGACCCAACTTATACTACTAGTACGAATGTATTAAGTACAGTAGGAACACGAAGATACGAGCAGTAGTACCAACTGCAAGAAGAACAGTAGTAAGACATAGTACTAGTACTACTGTATGTACTAAAGAGTTCAAATAACGAGAAAGAACATAAACATAGTTCTGCTGGGGCCTCAGCACAACACACCCTTGAAAATAAACTAATAAGCAACTAGTCCGCTTGACACTGCAGTAGAACCAGCATGAGCGACGGCACTACCACCTACTTGGAGTCCGAGTCCACGTCCTCGACTTCGTCCTCGTCCCTCTTCCTCTTCCTCTTCGCTGACGCTTCTTTGCTTGAACCGGACACTGGGCTCTGCTTCTTCATCCAACCCTTTTAGATATTTAAACAAAGGTAGGCATCCATTGCTGCGTACAGGATGTGATCTTCATCTAATGTCTTTGACTCCCATGCATGATGAAACTCATGATGAGGTTTCTTCAGTTTAGCGTATGAAGGATCAATCATGGCTGCTGCCAGGGTCAGCATTGAAGGTTGAGAGGAGGACACCAGGCTTGCCTTCTGGAGATTGAAGGGCTGGCCTACAACGAGACCTATCCGACGCAGGACGTCACTGTCGTTCTTAAAGCCTACAGTAACGAATTTCACTCTTTTGTCCTTGAGGAAGTTCTTAAAATCCTGGCACTCAACGTCAGCATGGCATATGTGGTAGACCAAGCAAACGTTATGTACGCAAACCTGGATCACGGCGGGCTTCTTCCTCTCTTTGTCCTTTAGATCCTTCTCTCGTCCTAGGACTGTGGTGTACTCAACATCTAGCCCAGCGGCCCACTCATCCGTTGAACTGTTGAACATGCGTAGGAAGCGAGCAAGCCATGCTTTCACCGTCTCGGATCCACGTGTGTAGATGGCGATGAACTGATCGCCGGTGATGGCTCTAACCTGGTACTCAGCGGCGACCATGGAGATTTAGGAGGCCATGGATTTTGGAGGAGGGTTAGGAGAAGTTGAATTGTTGTACCCCGCAATAAAAACTGGGAGCGAACTAATGTGAAAGGACGGGATGACTGGGAGTGAACTGTTGTGAGGTAGAAGACGGGGACGAGTAGGGCGTGCGAACGGCGTGGGGTTGCTGGCTTGCCCGGTGGATAAATGGCTGCAGGCCCCCAAAGGGTTCTCGAGAACTATGCGGAACCCACTAGATGTCATGTCTACTAGACCCATATAGTAGGCCTCACGGTATAGCTTCTGCCTGTTCGCATGCCATGCCGACGTGTGGATATAACTTCACTTAATTCCGTCAAACATAGCGCCTCCCACGACCTTCGCCTCCCTCGCGTGGTCGCTCCCTTTGAGACTTCGACCGGCTATAAATGAGCAATTTTTTAGCCTTTTTAGACAAGCACATTTTTTTGCCTACTCCGCATGCATGATACTCCCTCTGGTCCTTTTTACTCTCGTCAACTGTTTGCAAAGTGTTTGACCAAATTTATACTTTTTTTGAACACCACCTTATATTAATTAACCAGCCACACCAGTACACTCATTTGATACAATATTCACCACACAGGGCGGTACGTTATTTACAAGAATACCATCTAATCTATTGTCAAAGCTATACTTAGCGATTAAGTGTGCCACCTTATTGGCCGAACGGCTAATCTTTGACAATTGAAGATTGTTGATCAACTTCGAGATGCTCAACGCTTTCATCTTCAGGTCACGCATAGCAAACCTGTCAACGCGACAGGCATCAATGAAATCCCACGGCCACATTTATACTAAAAATATCAATATCTACAATACTCCCAAAACACTTAGGCGCGGTGCATTAACTTCTACCTCGTTTCTTGTTTCTTGACATATCAACCAATAGGAGAGGTGGGTGTGCATGCTTTTAATGACTTGAGACTACCAATCACGACATGCAATGGTTAGTTCATTGCATGCAATGCTATTAATTAGCAAATAAACATTAAGATATCTCGTTTTCCCCTCCTCCTTGGTCATAGTGCACAATCTAAGATGACTTGCTCACCTAGATGGAGGGAGTACTGATTATAATGAGTACTCCCTCCTTCCATCTATATAGGGCCTAATGCGTTTTTCAAGACCGCCTTTGACTATTGATAAAATTAATACTACATGACATGCATAATGTGAAAATTATATCATTGAAAGCTCCTTTCACATACGAATTTGATGACGTGCTTTGTGTAAGTTGCATGTCATATATTATTGCTCTAACATTTGGTCAAGGTTAGCCTCGAAAAACGCATTAGGCCCTATATAGATGGAAGGAGGGTGTATAAGAACTACATTTTATAATGAGTGTAAAAATATTGATTTGACATTGTGAATGTTGACACATTGTGGAGTAGTTTTTGAAGTCTGCAAAAGTACTCAACTAGTGTTGTCGTTCTCCACAAAAAAATGTGTTTACCAATGCATGCATGAACTCTAGTTACTCTAACCCCCCTCTCTTCTTTAATTCTTTGCCACATCAGCATGTTTGCTATTCCCGTGTGCATGATACCAGCTAAGATACCACCATTATGGCCAACCTTAATCATCGCATGCAATAATTTAGTGCACCTTGAAATATGAACATGTGTGGGGCGTGTTTGTTTTTAATGACTTGAGACTATACCCAGCCTCGCATGCAAGATGACTTATTATGCACCGTTCCCCATACCTGCAGGAAGCCCGCTCATCTCCAATTTTTTTCCTCTCCATGTGTGGAAAGAATATGCCTGCCAAACTCTCCTTCTCCCTCCGGCGGTCCCACCACTCGACCCCGTGTGAAAAAATCTGCATGCATGACTCTCCTCCCCCCAGGCTCGTCCAATCTGTTATGACCAGCAATATTTCCACCCCTTCACTCCCCCATAATTTACTCCAACAAATATGCCCACGTAGCTGTTACTTAACTGCAGGCGCATTCAGTCACTGACATATGGGCCCAACAGGGGTCTGGCCCACATGTCAGTGACGCAACTGGACCGGCAGTTAAGTCAATGCAGATCAGTCCATATCTTACGTAGGTGTGCCATTGCTCGCTATAAATATTGCGCCTCCCACGACATCGCTATCTCCTCCCCCTCATGTTCACGTTCATCGCTATGTCCTCCCCCTCCCTCTCACGTCGACCACCATGGCATCGCCCCTCCCAAGCCCTAGGAGCCCCTCGCTGCACCGCGCGGACCGTCACGCGTCGCTGTTCCGTTTCTCGCCGCCACTAGTCGAGGAGGACGCATTGGTGTTCCGCTCCTCGCCGCTACGCGACGCATCGCCGTTCCGTTCCTCGCCGCCACTAGTCGAGGTGGACACGTCAGCGTACCGCTCCTCGCCGCGACGCGTCGAGGTGGACGCGTCAGCGTTCCCAATCTCACTAGCACGCGTGCCGGAGGACGCATCGGCTCCCCACTATGAGGAGAACGCCGCACCGCCCGCCGAGCCCCCCAGCCTTGGGGAGCTTTGGAAAGAAACGGATGTCGCCTTGTGGGAGGCTTTGCCTCCAGCAGAGCGCGCCAAAATAGAGGCGGAGAAGAAGGCCGAGGAAGAGAAGCGCACCGCGGAACAAGCTACCTGGGAGGCCTATGTCGCGTCTGAGAGAGTCAGGCAATTGGCTCTTTGGCAGAAGGCTCGTGCGAGGGTCGTGAGGGTGGTGGAGGATGCCCGTGCCGACGCCCTGAGTGCATTCGGGCCCAAGCGCCTCATCTACGCTTGGCGGTACGTGGACCGGGTGCATGCTTCCAGCGAGGAGGAGTACCTGTTGGCGCCAGATCACCACACTGGTGAGATCGCGCTCGCCCGCCGGCAAGCCGCCAATCAGCACCTCGCGAGTTTCGAGGATGAGGAAGAGGCGTTGTGTCGGTGCGCTGGGAAACGGCCGCGCACTAGGGCACTCGTGGCGTGCCGCAAGCGATCCTGCGAGCGCCGTGGCTTTTAGGAGGAGTATAATTTTTGTTTCGTAAGGCGATCTCATTAGTTTTGGGACGAAAATGATAAATCCCGAACATTCAGGAATTTTTTGCGTCCTTAATTAAGTATGTAAAAGGGAAAGTTTGGAAACCTTGTGTATTCGTACGCATTTTGCAAGTACGTGCATATAGCACAAACTTTACTATATACTATCGCAGGAAAAGAATTCTATGAGACCAGGTCTCACGCGAGACCCATCCTGATGGATGACACGTGGCATTCATAAATCACAAAGCATCCCCCACCCCCCACTTAAAAGCCATGTGTCATCCATCAGGACGGGTCTCACCTGCTAACCGTGAGACCTGGTCTCATATACGAGTAATTTTTTTCCACTATCGCACTACACGTCTCTCTCGATATATGCTTGTAGACTGTGCTACTCCCTCCGTCCAGGTTAATAAGTCATCTTCGGTTGTGCACCGTGACCAAGAAGGAGGGAAGACTTATACACCTAGACGGAGGGAGTACTACTATTACTTATGTACGTCCAAATGCACGTTTTAACATTACGATGCGTTTTTTGTAAAAGTAGAAAAACATCACTAGTCAAGCTTGTGAAATGATTCAATGCAAAACAAATGCAAAAATGCTCGTTTGATTGTTTACTTTTAGCTTCCTTCTCTGTGCTTATTTCTCTGACGTACTTTGTACGGAGTATCTCACTGGTTGGAAAGGCATGCAAATTCCCAAACCGCTTCCTACACCTTGTATCTCACTGGTTGCCGGCGTTGACGTTGTCGCCCATGTCGTCAAGGATGAGGTTGCCGAGGTCGGGGAGGAAGTCATCGTTCGCAACTAATCATGTGGACTAGCATAGTAGTAGGATACAGAGTAGAAACATGAATTTTACCATGATTTCGAACAGGAAGGACATAAACACATACGGTGCAACGGGAGTAGCACCGTTTGCGTTGAGGTTGTCGCCCATGTCCAAACACCACATAGGCACGGTCTTTGAGCATGGTTCGTAGTCGTTCCACGCTCGGGCATTGAAGTTTGTAACTATTTTAGATTAGAATATACTACTCCTCCAGTGCTAGTAGTAGAGCAGAGTCCTACTCTGCTCAAGCAAGTTAGGGCATAGCATTGTAGGGAGTACCAGTACTATGATCACTCAAGCAAGTATCTGGCATCAACATGACCCTACGCTGCTGGTATGTGTCTTGTAAGTCAAGCGGCGTGCTGTAGTCATCATCACCTGTCCACTTTCCGCAGCACATATTCGCTTCTCCATCTTTGTCCCCACATAATCTCGTCCAATCTTCCATCCCCACTAAGGCGCCTCCCCCTCTCCGAAACTCAAGCACTAACAATGGCAGAACCGAGCAGCGTCCGCCGAAAGAGTGGCTGGAATTCACTCCCCATAGAGGTAATCAAGCTCATTGTTTCACGTGTGGACAATCTCAGTACCATGCCGCTCGCTGCGTGCTCGTCGGGGCTGTACCGTTTACTCAAAGCCCTCAGGCCGGAGCTTTTTAAGCCAGCTCCTTGCTTGCTGATGCCGCCTGATCTTCAGAAACGGCGTGTCACGCAGCATAACGATCATAGGGTGGCGAGCATCAACCCCTTGACTGTGATCCGATCCCCGTCAGCCTCAACTACATTAACAGTATGTACTGGGTTGGCATGAACATGTCTTGGATGGTGCTCATCGACAGTCGCGGCAGCTGGATGCTCGTGGAGGTCTATACCCGGTGATTGATCCCCCTTCCTTCGATTAACACTGCACTGCTTTGGCACCGCAGCCCAGAATACTCGGAATCTTACAGTCGCCAACATGATACCAAGTTTGATTTGCTCAAGGTTGTAATCTGCCAAGTGCCCACAAGATCTGTGAATTATAAAGACTTCAGGCTAATTGTGTTCTTCAACCGCGGTCTCGCCTATCTGACAGGTCACTGCGGTAAGTGGATAAATCTGCACGTCCATCGCAGGATCATACATCCTCCATGGTTCTCTGATGCCATTGAACACAAGGGCTTCATTTACGCTGTCGACTCCTTCTATGGCTGGACGTATTGCTGGCCTACTCCAGTCATCGCTACAAACGGTTGTTACAGCAGTATGTTACTTTCCTATGATATCATGATGGCTTGCTTATATTACTGTCAACATTTGCTGAAAAAATATTCATGCTCATAACATGTTGTTCTTAAGATTGACTAAACCAAGAGCCCTTTTTTATTTGACTCCAACTTGATATGATGTTGTAGGCCGCCTGGTGTCCCTACCCTTCCTAATCCCAGAACCTTTCGAAGAAAAGCGGCATGGCAGTTGCAGGTGGTTCCTGGCTCGATCAGACGATGGTGAAAGATTGATGATCGTTCGCACGTACCGGACGTGTTGTTTCGCGGAATACAATCACAGTCACTGCAAGGTCTTTGAGCAGGATCCCAGCTTCTCTGGGCCTTCAGGAATTTTTGATTGGAGGCTGGTAAGTAGCCTTGGTACACGCTCTCTATTTGTCGGGCTGAATTATCTGATTAACCAGGAGATAACCGATGGCAAGGATCATGATGGCAGCCCGGTTTCGTTCATCGGGCAAAACTGTGTGTACACAACGTACCATGCATCTCTGCATGCACCATACCCTGATATGTGCTGACACGCTCTGTAGCCCAAAGTAGGAGAGAGGGTCGCAAGTATCAGACTTCGACCTGCTAGCTGGAGTTTCCCCATCAGGCACCCATCTGGTTCAAGCCGTCAGCCAATCTCCACAGCTTAATAAATAGTAACATCTAACTGAGCCAGTTAGTTAGATGCGTACACTTGGTGTAGTAGGATCTTTATTTAGTTTGATGCATACACTTGTTCTTTTTTGGTAGCCCTTTTGTAATGATGGCTGATGTTTGGTTTGGAAGAGAGAGCTGCATCTTCACTCTTCTGGCCTGCTTACTGCTTCTGTTGCACCCCCAGCCCTGGTTGTTGCTGCTGTTGTTTTCAATGTACAATCAGTAGTATATTTCGTCTGTTGGTTGAATAAATGTGTTGTTAGAACGGCAAACACAATGTTTTGGAAGTCGTTGCACGGTTCGATCCTTTAGTGCCCTGTACTGTACGTAGCGCATACTATTTATCGTACGGAACACTTTTTTTAAATTCGGAACACATTTTCCACTTGTTGATAACATGCAGCCCACTGATGAAGGCCCAATAGAGAAGCCCATAATTAACTGGAAGGGAGGCTCTCACACAAATCCGGCCCAGGTACATGCTCATTGGGGGAGTCCTGGATTAGGGGGTCTCCGGACAGCCGGACTATATCCTTTGGCCGGACTGTTAGACTATGAAGATACAAGATTGAAGACTTCGTCTCGTGTCCGGATGGGACTCTACTTGGCGTGGAAGGCAAGCTAGGCAATACGGATATGTATATCTCCTCCTTTGTAACTGACCTTGTGTAACCCTAGCCCTCTCCGGTATCTATATAAACCGGAGGGCTTTAGTCTGTAGGACACGACAAGAACATACAATCATACCATAGACTAGCTTCTAGGGTTTAGCCTCTCTGATCTCGTGGTAGATCTACTCTTGTAATACTCATATCATAAATATTAATCAAGCAGGACGTAGGGTTTTACCTCCATCAAGAGGGCTCGAACCTGGGTAAAACTTCGTGTCCCCTGCCTCCTGTTACCATTCGCCTTAGACGCACAGTTCGGGACCCCCTACCCGAGATCCGCCGGTTTTGACACCGACATTGGTGCTTTCACTGAGAGTTCCTCTGTGTCGTCGTTGTTAGGCTTGATGGCTCCTTTTATCATCGTTAGCGATGCAGTCTAGGGTGAGACTTTTCTCCCCGGACAGATTTTTGTATTCGGCGGCTTTGCACTGCGGGCCAATTCGCTCTGCCATCTGGAGCAGATTGAAATCTACGCCCCTGGCCATCAGGTCAAGTTTGGAAGCTTAAACTACACGGCCAATATCCACGGAGACTTGATCTTCGACGGATTCGAGCCTCTGCCTTGTGCGTCACGCGATCATGATGAGTACGATTTAGCTCTACCATCCGACAGTGTTCAGGAGATCGCACCGGCAGCTGCTCCGACCCTCAATTCGGAGCCAGTTGCGCCGTCCATGGACGGGTGGATGGACCCCGCCACGGAGGCCTTACCCTCATCAGCGATCGAGCCGAACATCGACCTTACTCTGCACGAGAGCCGTGTTGACAAACTGCCGGATCTCTCTCCAGCCACGGACTCCGAACCGCCTGTGCCAGTTCCTAGCAAATCCGATTGGGCTCCGATCATGGAGTTTACCTCCGCGGATATTTTTCAGCACTCGCCCATTGCGACATACTGAACTCGTTAAGGTCTCTCTCCTTGTCAGGAGGATCCTGGCCGAACTATGTCCGGCAGGATTGGGATGCGGACGACGAAGAAATTCGCGGCCCGCCCACCACCCACTTAGTAGCCACTGTGGATGACTTAACCGACATGCTCGACTTTGACTCCGAAGACATCGACGGTATGGACGACGATGCGGGAGACGAAGATGAACCACTGCCCATAGGGCACTGGACAACCACCTCATCATACAATATATACATGGTGGACACACCCAAAGAAGGTAATGGCGACGAGACAGCGGCGGATGACCCCTCCAAGAAGCAACCCAAGCACCGACGTCAGCGGCGCTGCTCTAAGTCCCGCCAAAGCAAAAGTGGTGATACCGGCACAGGAGATAATAACACTCCGGATAGTCCAAAGATAACAACAGTCCCCTCCAGCAAGATTTAGAGTGGGAGGATGGAGGAGCCAGCCCTCCTGAGAGAGCGGCAGACGGAGAAGCGGAGGATGATAATTACATGCCCCCCTCCGAAGACAAGGCAAGCCTCGGCGATGACGAATTCGCCGTGCCAGAGGATCCCGTTGAACAAGAGCGCTTCAAGCGCCAGCTTATAGCCACGGCAAATAGCCTTAAGAAAAAGCAGCAGTAGCTTCAAGCTGATCAAGATCTGCTAGCTGACAGATGGACTGAAGTCCTCACGACCGAAGAATATAAACCCGAGCGCCCCTCCAAGAATTACCCAAAATGCAGGTTGCTACCCTGACTGGAGGAAGAAGCATATGACACGGCTGATCGGCCACCTCGTGGCCGCAATAGAGAGGCATTCCAGCCAAAAACTCAGCCTGCACCCCGACGCCATTCAAATAAAAAGGCATGGGGAAATACGCCAGACCCGTGAGACGTATTGGAGGACAAAACAAAACATGCAAGATCGATCTACGGATCACGAGGGTGCGCCACTATGCGAGATGATAAACATCAGGCCGGATATAGTAAAAGTCAATTGGCCGGGCCGAACACAGCGGGCAAGACCCATTCGAGCTGCGTCGCGATATAGCCCAATACAGAGGCGCCGCACACCCCCTATGCTTCACAGATGAAGTACTGGATCATCAAATCCCAGAGGGTTTCAAACCCGTAAATATTGAATCATACGACGGCACAACAGATCCTGCGGTATGGATCGAGGATTTCCTCCTCCACATCCACATGGCCCGCGGTGATGACTTACACGCCATCAAATACCTCCCACTAAAGCTCAAAGGACCAGCGCGGCATTGGCTTAACAGCTTGCCAGCAGAGTCCGTTAGCTGTTGGGAAGATCTGGAAGCCGCATTCCTCGATAACTTTCAGGGCACTTATGTGCGACCACCAGACGCCGATGACTTGAGCCACATAATTCAGCAGCCAGAAGAATCGGCCAGGCAATTCTGGAAACGGTTCCTAACAAAGAAAAATCAAATCGTCGACTGTCCGGATGCAGAGGCCCTAGCAGCCTTCAAGCATAACATCCGCAACGAGTGGCTTGCCTGGCACCTTGGACAGGAAAAGCTGAAATCTATGGCAGCCCTCATGACACTCATACCCGCTTTTGTGCGGGAGAAGACAGCTGGCTGGCTCGCAGTAACAACATATCAAAAAACCATGGTACTTCAGATAACAACGACGGCAATAGCAGGTCACGTCGCAACAAACATAAGCGCCGCATTAACAGCGATAATACTAAGGATACGACAGTCAATGCTGGATTCAAAGGCTCTAAACCCGGTCAGCGGAAAAATCCATTCAAAAGAAGCACTCCGGGCTCGTCCAGTTTGGACCGTATACTCAATCGCTCATGTCAAATACACGGCACCCCCGACAAGCCAGCCAACCACACCAACAGGGATTGTTGGGTGTTCAAGCAGGCCGACAAGTTAATTGTCAAAGATAAAGATAAGGGGCCGCATAGCGATGACGAGGAAGAGCCCCGGCAGCCGAACACCGGAGGACAGAAAAGGTTCCCCCCACAAGTGCGGACGGTGAACATGATATACGCAACCCACATCCCCAAGAGGGAGCGGAAGCGTGCGTATGCTTTGGAGCCAGTTGCCCCAAAGTTCAACCCATGGTCCTCCTGTCCGATCACCTTCGATCGCAGGGACCACCCCACTAGTATCCGTCATGGCGGATTCGCCGCACTGGTCCTAGACCCAATCATTGACGGATTTCACCTCACTCGAGTCCTTATGGATGGCGGCAGCAGCCTGAACCTGCTTTATCAGGACACAGTACGCAAAATGGGTATAGACCCCTCAAGGATCAAACCCACAAAAACGACCTTTAAAGGCGTCATTCCAGGTGTAGAGGCCCATTGCACATGCTCAATTACACTGGAAGTGGTCTTCGGATCCCCGGATAACTTCCGAAGCAAAAAATTAATCTTCGATAAAGTCCCGTTTCGCAGTGGTTATCATGCACTGCTCGGGCGAACCGCATTTGCGAGATTCAATGCGGTACCGCATTATGCATACCTCAAGCTCAAGATGCCAGGACCTCGTGGGGTTATTACAGTTAATGGAAACACAGAGCGCTCTCTTCGAATGGAGGAGCACACTGCGGCCCTCGCAGCAGAAGCGCAAAGCAGCCTCTCAAGGCAATCCACCAGTTCGGCGTTTCAAGACCCGGACACCTTCAAGCGCGCTCGGAGTAATCGGCAACTAGACCGCCTGGCAAGATCTGAGCTCGCGTAGCAATGCGGCCCCACCCCAGTCCCAGCCAAGCGGCAAAATCCGTGCCACGCGTACATAATTATGCATTAAAAATACCATGGGCACAGGTGGGGAGGAGGGCACAACTACGGCACGCCCCAAGAGGCGGCCTAAACCGCACTAGGGGCTTCCTGCTTTGTCACTTTTCTCTTTCAGGACTTTAATCTCTGGAAACCTTGTCCGGCAACATGATTGCCGAACACATGATGCAGCAACCAAGAGAGGCAGAAAGCTACGTCACACCAAGGAACTCCTAGGTGGATTACGATAACAAGTGAAATATTTGCTTTAATACTATTCCTCAGCTTGCCCTTGGAAGGGACATAGTCCTACTTTTTGCTTATCACACTATCTGTATCATTCTGCTTTAACGCATCTATTTGAATAAACAATGCATAGCATTAAGACTATTATTGCATTCTTCTTTTTTATATATGTGTTCATTAATGACACCTTGCAACCGTACACTTTGGTACGGCCAACACACTAGGGGATTAAGTACCCCACAATATGGTGTGAGAAATCCGAACACTTTCACAAGTGCGGCACCCCGAACTTATAGCATTATATGCATCAGCTCCGAATCATGTCTTTGGTCAAATGTTGGGTTTGCCCGGCTCCTATGTTTTGGTACCTTACGTTCCGCTCTATCGGCTAAGGTACCGCTAGGAGAACTACTGTGATTGTGCCCCGGTTCTGCTGGGCTAAGCACCTCAGTAGAGAAAGCTAAAACTGACTATCATGATAAGGCGAGAGACTGGTCGCTGTTCGGCGAGGTTTCGAGTCCCTAAAGACTTATGCCGCTTAGAGCGAGGAGCCGGTCCTAACCGGCTTAAAGGCGCGTATCGCGCCCCGAATTCGGCCTTCCGAATACCAGGGGCTTCGCCGAAATTTAAAATTATAGAATTCTATGGCTAAGTGAGAGTGATAAAGCATTATTAGTCTGGTTGCCTTGTTTGCTGTGCTGAGCACCTCCCTCGAAGGACCCAAACATGGGAACAAGAGTGCTCAGGTTTATCCCGAACACCCCAGCACTCGCGGCATGGGGGCAGAAGCCGAGGACTAGCCATCTCTCAGATTGGATAAACAGCCAAATATAAGGTAATATTTTAAATTGAAACAAGCGTTGCATAGCGCATATGAAACAAGTTTTCATCTTACAGGATCACACGAGCAAGTTTACTCAAATATTACATCCTTGGAACATTCGTCCGCTACAAGATGGGCACCCTTCAGGACACCCTCATAATAAATTTCGGGGGTGCGATGCTCCTTGCCCTGTGGCGGTCCTTCTTTGATCAGCCTCATGGCGTCTAGCTTGGCCCATTGCAACGGGCGAAAGCTCGGCATGCACCTTCAATGCAGACGGACCGCTTGACGACTTCCAGCCGTGGGCAGGCATCCACAAGCTGCCTCACCAGGCCGAAGTAGCTATTCGGAAGGGCGTCGCCAGGCCACAACCGGACTATAGGGCCCTTCATGGCCTGTTCGGCCGCCTTGTGTAGCTCGACCAGCTGCTTCAGCTGGTCGCTCATAGGCACCGGGTGTTCGGTCCTAGTATACTGAGACCAGAACAGCTTCTCCATTGAGATCCCCTCCTCGGCCTGGTAAAACTGTGCGGCATCTGACACACTGCGGGGCAAATCTGCGAATGCTCCTGGAGAGCTCTGGATTCAGGTAAGTAATAGGTAATTTACTTTCACATGCTTGCTTTGCATATAGAATGCCTTACCCGCCGCCATTTTCTTCATCGTGTTAGTCTCCTGGAGGGCCGTTTGGGCTTCGGCCTTGGCACTCTTTGCGCTCTCGAGGGCTGCGGCAAGCTCAGACTCTCGCGTCTTCGAGTCAAGCTCCAATGCCTCGTGCTTCATCACGAGAGCCTGGAGCTCTTGCTGCACCTCGCCCACCCGAGCCTCTTGCCTTTCCCGCTCGGTGCGCTCCTTGGTCGCTTTGTCTTCAGCCTTGGATAGCGCTTGCTTCAGGGTTGCCACCTCGGTCGTGGCCCCTGGCAAATATACGATGATCCTGTCATTTTGAAATTGCGTCTTCTTTTATATATACATATCTACAGACAGGGTATTACTTACCCTTGTTCTCCTCGAGCTGCCTCTTGGCAAGGCCGAGCTCTTTCTTGGACCCCTCGAGGTCCTGCTTCAGTGTGGCGACCTCCGCAGTCAGTGCGGCTGAGGCCAGCAGCGAAGCCTGCATACGCATATTGACATACTTAAATTAGACTCCTGTGATATTGTTTGATCCTCTGTTTGGCTTTTCTTTGTGAACACCGAACAGAGCATCAGGGGCTACTGTCTATGCGGTAATATTTTTCCTATATTTTAACACTTACCTCAAAGCCTGTTAGAAGGCTGGCATAGGCTTCAGTCAGTCCGCTCTTGGCGGACTAAACCTTCTGGACCACCGTACTCATAATAGTGCGGTGCTCCTCGTCGATGGAAGCGCTGCGAAGCGCTCCCAGCAGATTGACCGGTGCCTCTGGATGGACAGAGGTCACCGGCATAGGCGTCTTGCCCCTCTTGGAAGGAGGCCGCCTGTTCGAGTCCGAAACCACTGGAGGTTCCGGCGCGGTGTTCGGCTGAGGGCCGAACTTTGAGTCCTCAGGGGCCTTGTTCCCTCTGCCCCCGGAGTCCGGAAGGTCGCCTTGAGGTGCCTCCGGGACTGTCTCCCCTCGACCCGGTGCCTCTTGAGACAATACCTCGGCATCGTCCGCAAGGCAAGGGGAGGTGGCGGTCGGAAGTGGATCGCTATCCATATCCGACGAGCCTAGGGAGCCGTCCGATGATACATCAATACGGGCTCATGGCGGCCTGCATGATCATATTCGGCGTTAGGGGAAGTGGTGCGCACAAGGATACTATGAGTTACTCTGGTATCCGAATACTTACGACCTCCCCAGGGGCTTGGCCCTGGGTAACCACTCGTCTTCGCCTTCGGCGACGGTGGTGGAACTGTCCGGAAGGAGAGTCCTTCCCTTCTTGGACCCTCCGGCCTCCCCAGTTGGGGTGGCCTTCCTTTTCTTATCTCCCCCAACTAAAGGGGGAGCATCTTCTTCCTCCTCCTCGTCTTCGAGGGAGGAGTGTGCCGCAGAGTCATTGGACGGTGAGTCCGATGACACCTGGCACCGGGAACTCTTTCGGGTTCCCTTGGCCTTCTTGGTCTTCTCCGGCACCTTGTAAGGAGCCGGAGTCAGCATCTCCGTCAGGAGAGCGCCCACAGTGTCTTCGGGAAAAGGGGCCGGACAGTTGATCTGCCTCGACGTCTCCACCCAGCCCTGTCAAAGGCATGGAGATCAGACCCCGCACATGATTAAGCTAGGGGAAATAAATATCCTACGGGATGTATTGAACTCACCGAACGCGCTAGGCGCTTTGCGCTTAGCCCGCGGTCCTTGGCGAGAGGAGGAAGGACCTCGACGCCCTTGAACAACACCTTCCAAACGTCCTTGTGCGCCGTATCGAAGAGCTCGCTCAGAGTCTGGTGCTGGGCCGGGTCGAACTCCCACAAGTTAAAATCCCATTGTTGACACGGGAGGATCCAGCGGATGAGCATGACCTGGACAATGTTGACAAGCTTGAGCTTCTTGCTTGCCATACTCCGGATACATTTCTGGAGTCCATCCAGCTCCACCGATGAACCCCACGACAAGCCCTTCTCTTTCCAGGAAGTAAGCCGTGTAGGGAATCCGGATCGAAACTTGGGGGCCGCCGCCCATTTGGCGTCGGGCGGCTCGGTGATGTAGAACCACGCCGATTGCCACCCCTTTATGGTCTCCACAAAGGAGCCTTCAAGCCATATAATGTTGAGCATCTTGCCCACCATGGCTCCGCCGCATTCTGCTTGTTGGCCTCCCACCACCTTCGGCTTGATATTGAAGGTCTTTAACCACAGGCCGAAGTGGGGCGGGATGCGGAGGAAAGCCTCGCACACGACGATGAACGCCGAAATGTTGAGGACGAAGTTCGGGGCCAGATCATGAAAGTCCAGCCCATAGTAGAACATGAGACCACGGACGAATGGATGGAGGGGAAACCCCAGTCCGCGGAGGAAGTGGTGGAGGAAAACTACCCTCTCGTGAGGTTCCGGGGTAGGGACGATCTGCCCCGCAGCGGGCAGCCGATGCGCGATATTCGCGGCTAAGTATCCAGCTCCGCGCAGCTTCTTGATATGTCCCTCCGTAACGGAGGAAGCCATCCATTTGCCTCCCGCTTCGGACATGTTTGGAGAAGGTTGAGGGGAAGGATGTGGACTTGGGTGTTGGAGCTCGAGTGCGCAAGAATGGATGAGCAAGGAGGAAGAAGGCGTGGATGAAAAGGTGAATCCTTATCCCTTTATATGGGCGGACGAAACTATGCGTCTCCACTAGCCTGGTAAAACTCGCTTATCCCCCAAGCGCTGTAATCGATGGCGCGGTTGGGTTACCCACACCCGTATTGATGAGAATCCCGTGATAAGGGGACACGATCTCTGCTTTGACAAGACGTGTCAAAAAACTGCCTCGCGTTATGTGTGGGACTAGTTAAAGGAAACGGTTCGAATAATCACCAGGCCATGACATAATGTCGTGTTGCCAAAACAAGTCAGCAAATTGGATTTGTGGGAATATTATTCTCTCTACGGTGGTATGTGGAACTTATTTTGCAGGGTCGGACACTATCCTTGTATTCAAATTCTTCTATGGTGTATTCAGGGGAGGAACCTGCCTTGCAATGCCGAAGACAACACTGCGCCCCGGACTCGTCGTCATTGAAAGCCTGGTTCAGGGGCTACTGAGGGAGTCCTGGATTAGGGGGTCTTCGGACAGCCGAACTATATCCTTTGGCCGGACTGTTAGACTATGAAGATACAAGATTGTAGACTTCGTCTCGTGTCCGGATGGGACTCTACTTGGCGTGGAAGGCAAGCTAGGCAATACGGATATGTATATCTCCTCCTTTGTAACTGACCTTGTGTAACCCTAGCCCTCTCCGGTATCTATATAAACCGGAGGGTTTTAGTCTGTAGGACACGACAAGAACATACAATCATACCATAGGCTAGCTTCTAGGGTTTAGCCTCTCTGATCTCGTGGTAGATCTACTCTTGTAATACCCATATCATCAATATTAATCAAGCAGGACGTAGGGTTTTACCTCCATCAAGAGGGCCCGAACCTGGGTAAAACTTCGTGTCCCCTGCCTCCTGTTACCATCTGCCTTAGACGCACAGTTCGGGACCCCCTACCCGAGATCCGCCGGTTTTGACACCAACACTCATGGTCCCCTAAACATAAATAAGTAAATAAATAAATAAATAAAGCTAAATGCTCATGCTCCAGTTCTTTGGGAAAATAGGTAGCCCGGTATTTCTTTTTGAAGAATACCCAAGCTAGGCCTATTTGTTTTCTCCGAATTACTGGGCTGCAAATCTTTCAAGACGAGGAGGGATGCATTCCGGCCTAGCTTAAGAGTATGGTCAATGTCTGTTAAAAGTAATATCAAAAGGGGTTGAAAATTCCAAAAAAATTATAGCAAATGGGATATAAGTTTCTTTTTTTGTTTTTGTTCTTCACTGATATCTTATACGTATTTCATTGGATTTAACATGACATAGTACTAATTTATTTTTAAATTTGTTTTAGTATGGCTATTAATTTTTGGATTAAGAATATTTTGTTCCCCAGCAAAAATTTGCGAATTTTCAAAATTTCCCACATATTTGTTAATTTTCTGACCTTGGTACTAACCAGAAAATGGCCAGCAATTCTAGAAATGGAGAACGGGCTGCAATAAATTCCATATGAATTAGAAAATGAGTAAAAATTATAAAAATAATAGAAAATGGGATGTACACGCCACAGATTTCGAGGCTGACTTGTTTACGCAAGGCTTTGTCAGTGAACACACGATTCTAGCAGCAGTTAGTGTTGGATGTCCATCCAACGGCCGACGTGCTTCTTCAATCTCTGATCTTCCTGCTCCAGCCGCCTAAACTAGCACCGGCGGGACTGCCTGTTCCCTCCTCTTGTGGCCCGCTGTGATGCCGCGCAGGCTTCCCTGGTCCACCCTACTCCCTCCGCTGGCCTGGCCGCACACAATCAACTGCCTCCTTATTACGCGAAAAAAAATGATTCCTCCCACTGACATCTAGGGTGCACCAGTTGGGAGGCTGACATGTGGGCCTACTAAGTTGACGTGTACGCCGGGCTTGTCAACTTAGTCAACAAACGATATTAGCAGTAGTAACCATTGGATTTGAATCGAACGGTCCTGCTGCTTCTTCATTCGCTGCTCTTCTTGCACCAGCCGCCCAAACCAGCGCCGGGGAGACCGCCTGCTCCTGCCTCCAGTGGCCGGCTGCGCTGCCGATGAGTCCTTATCGCCCCCTACTACTCCCACCGCTAGCCAGGCCCTGCGGCGACGGCAGCCTCACACCGCGGCCGAACCAGTGAACCCTCGTACGCCTCTCCGCATGGGCATCCACTGCCGCGTCTTCCTCGGCTCTGCATCTTCCCCTTCCTAGGCCTCGCCGTCGTCCACCGCCTTGGTGCTCTCGGTGCGGCGTGGTCAATGACATTCCATTGGAAGAGTACTGTACGTGGAGAGGCTGACGGCTGGGTCCACGACCACAGCCCAGTTTTTTTTGTGATTTGCCAAGTAAGTCGCTTTGTCAGGCCTGTTGGGCTGCAAATCTTTCAAGACGAGGAGAGCTTTCATTCGGCTGGCCGAGAAAATGGCCCATCAGTAATGAGAAATGGGCTGTACATTTTTAAAACACATCAAACCGACAATTAGTTTCAAATATCTTTTCTTCATTTCGAGATTTGAAATTACATTAATTTTTATGCATGGAGAATTTGTTGGATTTTATATTGATATGCATTTATTTTTAAAATCAGTTTGAATGTGAGTCGAAATTTCGGGATTAAAAACAGTTCGGACCGCACCGAAGTATGCAAAATTTCGTATAATTTTTTAACCGTGGCCACAATATGGGATGTAATGCTAACAAAAAGAATATGGGCTCCAAAAATAACCTTAATAATTAGCAAATGGGCTGTAAATTATTAGAAATAATGGCAGATGGGCTGTATGCTATTTTCCACAGATTTGAGGCTTTCCTAAAAAAAGGTTGACGCACAAGCAGTGACTGTTGGATGGCCATACAACGGCTGTCGTGCTTCTTCAATCTCTGCTCCTCCTGCTCCAGCCGCTCAAACACGCGCCGGCGGGACTGCCTGCTCCCTCCTCCCCGCGGCCAGCTCTGCTGCCGCGCAGGCCTCACCGCCCCACCGTACTCCCATCGCTGGCCTAGCCATCCCTCTACTCACCCACACCTATTGTTATTCTCCAGCGACGGCAGACGAACCAATAAACCCTCGTACAGTCGTACTCCCCTCCGCGTGGGAAACAACTGCCGAGTCTTCCCTGCCTCTGTGTCGTTCCCTTCCTAGGCCTCGCCGTCGTCCACCGCCCTGGTGCTCTCGGCGCGGCCTGGTCAACGTGGTAAACGACCGACATGCATCTGAAGTGGACTGTACATGGAGAGGCCGACAGCTGGGTCCATGGCCGCACGCAAGGAAATGCCTCCTTATTACGCCCAAAATAATGATTCCTCCACCTGACATCAGGGACCCACCGAAAGGGCCTCTGTGTTTTGCGAAAAAAATGTTACCGCCGCTGACAACTCGGACCAACCAGCTATATCTTCGCACGCAAAGAAGTGCCTCCTTATTACGCTCAAAAAAACGAACACCCCCTACTAGCTAGGACCCACCTTGGTGGGAGGCTGACTTGTGGGCCTACTAAGTTGACGGGGACGGAGGGCTTTGTCAACTTAGTCAATATGCATGATTCTAGCTCTAGTGATCGTACGATGTCCATCCAACGGCCGTAGTGCTTCTTCAACCTCTGGTCTTCTTGCTCCAGCCGCCCAAACCAGCGCCGGTCGTGCCTCGTGCTCCTGCCTCCCGTGGCCGGCTGCGATGTGGCGGAGGCCTCACCGCCCCCTACTACTCCCACCGCTGGCCAGGCCATCCCTCTACTCACCCACACCTCCTGTTATTCTGCGGCGATGACAGCCTCACATCGCAGCGAACCAGTGAACCCTCGTACTCCTCTACGCGTGGGCATCCACTGTCATGTCTTCCCCGTCTCCGCGTCGTCCCCTTCCTAGGCCTCGCCGTCGTCCACCGCCCTGGTGCTCTCGGCGCGGCGTGGTCAACGTGGTCAAGGAACGGCTTACATCGGACGTGGACTGTACGTGGAGAGGCTGACAGCTGGGTCCACGGCCGCAGCAAGGAAGTGCCTCCTTATTATGTGCAAAATAATTATTCCTCCACCTGACAGCGGGACCCACTGGACGGGCCACCGTATTTCGTGAAAAAAATGTTTTCCCTTGACTGCTGGGACCCACCAGCTACATCTTCGCACGCAAGGAAGTGCGTCCGAGCAAAAAAACGATTCGCCCCCTGACTGCTGGGACCCACCAGCTACATCTTTGCAGGCAAGGAAGTGCCTGACAATCGGAACCCACCTGGTCGAAGTGTATGTAGCGTTGTCATTCTGGTCGCGAACGTGTACGTACATACTGGTCGATGTAGAGGCGTGCACGTGTCGTAGTAGAGGCACGCACGTGTCGTAGTAGAGGCGCGCACGTAGCATTTACACGTACGTACGGCGGCCAGGGTGCAAGAAAGAAAATACGGCCATGTATGTGTACATACGGGCGGGGTCTCGAACGCCTACTCGCGCATACGTACGGCCAGGGCTCGTGTACATGGCTGGGTCGAAACGGAGAAACAGCGTCATCGTCGTGTTCATGGGGAGGCAACGGAATGCGTCGTGTTCATCGGGAGGGCTTGGACGAAACAGGTGATGGAAACGAGGCCTGGCGTACCGCAGAACGGAGGAAACGGCCTTGTGTTCGACCGGCCACGTTTGAAACGGGATCCTGTTCATCGGGAGGGGTCTGGCGTACCGCAAAACGGAGGAAACGGACCTCCTACGGTCGAAATGGGGGTCCTGTTGATCGGGAGGGGTGTGGCGTACCGCAAAACGGAGGAAACAGACTTGTGTTGGAGTGCTACGGTCGAAACGGGGGTCCTGTTCATCGGGAGGGGTGTAGCGTACCGCAAAATGGGACTCCATGGGATACTGTTCATCTCCACTGTCGACCTCCTCCGGCCTCCACGGGCTCCTGTTCATCTAGCCTCCACCGCGCGCTACTCCACCGGCTACTGTTCAACCACCCCTCCACTGTCTACTGTTTATCCAGCCCTCCACACCACGGGGTCCTGTTCAACCACCCCTCCACGGGCACCCCTCCACCGTCTACTATTCATCCAGCCCTCCACCACACCACGGGGTCCTGTTCATCCACCCCTCCACCGTCTATTGTTCATCCAGCCCTCCACACCACGGGGTCCTGTTCATCCACCCCTCCACCGTCTATTGTTCATCCAGCCCTCCACCACACCACGGGGTCCTGTTCATCCAGAGCAACGCCACCGCTCACTGTTCATCCAACCCCCCCCCCGCAACGCTCACTGTTCATCCCATCGATCGGCTTCAGTTAGCAGCAGTAGCGAAGGAATCGCTCGATCGAGTTCAGTTAACAGCCATCGATCGATCGCTCGGGTTCAGTAACGCGTAGCCTGCAGTGCAATCGCTCGGGTTCAGTTAGATCCCAACGCCTCGCTCGGGTTCAGTTAGAGCCAACGCCTCGCACACACGCGCGTACGTGTACAAGAGAAACGCGCATCGTTCGGCCCCCGACCTCCCACCGTAACCGGGAACTCCCCAAAATTTTCCTCCCCCTCGCTTCTACCATGGTTTTTTCCGTCATGGACGGCCCAAAGAATGTCATGCAGCTGCGTCTCCGGCACACCCAGGACGAAAAGCCCATTTTCTGTCATGATTTTTTGTCATAGAAATATGAGCCCACCACATCTATGATGATACCGGGTTTTGTCACAATTATCGTCATAGAAGTGTGATATGTATGACAGAAAAAAAATCCGTTCGGCCCAAAATGTCACGGATGTGTCTTTTTTTGTAGTGAGGTGTTATTCTAGTATGAACTCTAGGGCTGTTTGTGACACTTATAGGAATAGCCCAACGGATTGATTGGAAAGAATTGCTTTGAGGTGGTTTCGTACCCTGCCATAATCTCTTCGTTTGTTCTCCGCTATTAGTAACTTTGGAGTGACTCTTTGTTGCATGTTGAGGGATAGTTATATGATCCAATTATGTTATTATTGTTGAGAGGACTTGCACTAGTGAAAGTATGAACCCTAGGCCTTGTTTTAACACATTGCAATACCGTTTACGCTCACTTTTATCATTAGTTACCTTGCTGTTTTTATATTTTCAGATTACAAAAACCTTTATCTACCATCCATATACCACTTGTATCACCATCTCTTCGCCGAACTAGTGCACCTATACAATTTACCATTGTATTGGGTGTGTTGGGGACACAAGAGACTCTTTGTTATTTGGTTGCAGGGTTGCTTGAGAGAGACCATCTTCATCCTATGCCTCCTATGGATTGATAAACCTTAGGTCATCCACTTGAGGGAAATTTTCTACTGTCCTACAAACCTCTGCACTTGGAGGCCCAACAACGTCTACAAGAAGAAGGTTGTGTAGTAGACATCAAGATACCCCTTATATAGTGGAGAGAGAAATCCAACCGTTATCCACTTAACCAGCCCGCGATAAGCGGTACTACCGCGCCTGCCAAGTGGTACTACCGCAAGGCCTTACGGTACTATCGCACACCCTTGCGGTACTACCGCGAGGCAGGGTTGGACCAGCCTGGAAGGACGTGGACAGATAAACGTTCGTGGCTAGTTCCGCTGATTACAAAATAGTGCAAAAAGTCCGATACGGTACTACCGCTGAAGGCAAGCGGTACTACCGCGCGGGGAGCGGATGTAAAAAATTACATCCGCTCCTACTTCCTCTACTCCTGCTGTGCCAGACCAGGGCTCACGGTACTACGGCTCCCAAGGAGCGGTACTACTGTGACCACCTATGGTACTACCGCAAAGGCATGCAGTACTACCGTAGGGGCATGCAGTACTATCGCAGGGGCCTGCGGTACTACCGCAAGCCTCAGAACAGCAACAGAAAGGAAGACTTCTTTTTGCACAGACAAGAAGAAACGAAAGTTGCTCCAAGGTGCTAAAGGAAAGGCGGTGCAAAGAGGAGTAAATGTGTACGTGACGATTCCACCCAAACCTTTCCAAAGCAAACCCCCTCTTAATAGTATGGCTTTCCTACGACTCAAATCCACCGAAAAAGGAATGTAGAAAACCGTCGTCTTCAATAATCTTCGAGGGGCTCCTAACCGTCTCGTGCCTAGTCATGAAATATCTGAAATACTCGAGACACGCGATTAGTCCGCAGATGCATTGTCATCAATCACCAAAACACCTTAGGGATAAATATGCCCTTACAATCTCCCCCTTTTTGGTGGATTGATGACAATACGGGATTTGCACAAGGGAGAAAGAATAGAACATGAGCAAACCATACATCTCTAAAATATAGACGGGCTCCCCCTAGATGTATGCTAGTTAGATGAGTGCTTTGGACTGCACGGCACACATACTAGGATCAACACTCCCCCTATATTTTATAGACATGGCATATCTTGCAATAACAATGCTAACACTAAGCATGATAGTAGATAAGAGCATGAACTAAGTAGCACAATATCATAAGCTCAGTAAGGTGCGATAGATAGAGTGCATATGTCTTACACCATATGATAGATAAGTCTCACACGCTCAAATAAACTCAAACCAAACCAAAGCAAACACGGTTCAACAAACCAAACACAAGTGAAGCAAACACGACACGACACGACAAATCCCTACACTCTCTCCCCTTTGGCATCGAGATGCAAAAAAGGCAGAGAGGACAACTACAACACAAGTGGTGGCTCAAGCGGAGTAGTCGCTCGCATGCTCCTCGTCATACTCGGCCGCGGGAATGTGCTCCTCCTCAGAATCAGTCCACCTGTAGCCTTGTTTTGCCATCCACTCAGCCTCTGGAGTGATGTGCTCCTCAGAGACGCCAGAAACATCCTCTCCAAACACCCTCATGATCTTCTTGTCGCGGCGGCGACTCTCCTTGGAGGCCACGTGAGTCCGATACTGCCCCTTGGCCTGCATGCAGAACAAGGCCTTCATCTTGGCCTTCAGCTTCTTCGCCCATGAGGGCTCAGTGGAGGGAGGTGCATATCCCGCAGAGTTCTCCTCATCCGCACTCTCCTCCTCAGTCTCCTCCTCATCAGCTGCCCTCTTAGCAGCCTCAGCCTCGGCACGAGTAGTAGTGTTAGCCCACTAGGGCTTGATGCGAATTCTGATGGAGTCATGACGGATCCAGTCAGGGGCCAGAAACTCCTCCGTGGGATAGATCTTCTCCCAAGTCTCCGATATCAGGAGGAACAGATAAGGACCATAGATGGGTACCTTGCGGGTGATTACCGCGAACCGAAGCTCACACCACATGATATGTGAGACATCAAGTGGTTGAGTCTGAGAAACTTGGACCTCCTCGCAAATGAGCAACATGTCCACAAGAAAGGCATGCACCTTGTCCTTGTCCCCAATGCAAGGAAAGAGGGAGTGGCGGAAGATCCGGTGCATGATGTCAAGTAACAAGTTGAGCACCCACGCCGACTTGCCACTGGCTAGCTTCTTCTCAACGTAGAATGGCATAAGCTTGTCCTTGTTTGCTGACTCGGAGTTGGCATGAGGGCGAACACCAACAGGCGTGTGGAGCCCCTCATCAGGCACTCTGAGCAAATCCATGAACTCCTTCCAAGTAGCAGTCAACTGGCGTCCATTGGTCATCCAGGTCATCCTACGATCCTCCCCAGAGTGGAAGTGGACCAAGGCAAAGAACTGGGCCACCAGCTCGGGGTCATAGTCCAGATGAAAAGAGATCACATCCTCAATGGCAAACTTCTCAATAAGGTCCAAGGCCTCACCAAAGTAGTGACGATGCTTATCCTCCCTCATGTGATGCATGTCAATCCAGTGCACATCCACCTACAGATTCTACTTGGCCTTGATCACATCCAAGTAAATGAGATTCTGCTGCTTGGTCCAGAACAGTTGATTCCCTCTGAAGTTTGCGCGCGGATGCACATAGGGGTTGATCTTCCTAAGAGTGACAAACTCAGCAAGAGGAATCTCATCCATGTCCCTTGTTGGTTCCTTGACCTTGCTAGCAATGGTCTTGACATTGCGCTTGGGGGCATTGGAGCCCTCTAGAACATCCTCTTGGTTGCGCAGACGCTTGGAACCCGTGTCTCGGCTTGGATTGGAACGACGAGCAGGGACACCGGAGCCACCACCTGAGACACACACAAAGCACAAAAACGCACGAGAAGCGATACGGGTCAAAACAAAGACCACAGCAAAACACAAGAAACCAGTAGAAAATGCACATGATAAGTGCCATGAGGAAGATTTGACAGCAGCGGTAGTACGACCTGGTCACGCGGTACTAAAAAATTAGTGCCGCTCCTAGTCGCGGTAGTGCCGCTCCTAGTCGCGGTAGTGCCGCTCCTAGTCGCGGTAGTACCGCGCGGTGGCATGGTAGTACCGGGGCTCGGAGCGGTAGTAGAGCCTTAGTACCGCGGCCCATGCGGTAGTACCGCGCCAGAGGAGCGGTAGTACCATACGAGCGGTAGTACCGCACCTGCTAGGCGGTAGTACCGCACGGCATCAGATCCGAACAGATGAATCTGTGAACAACCGCAACAATGAGGCGGTACTACGGTTGATCAAATCTACCACAGGACAACATATCAAGTACACTTTCTACGCATCACTACTCTCCTATCCTACTCTTGCAAAGATTTGGCCTAAAATCTCAAGAATCAACATGCATCTCCCCAAAACCTAGAAGCGAAAGCACGAACAAAAAAGAGAGGGATTTGGGGAGAGACCTTGATCCATGGCAAGAGAAAGTGGTGGGGAATGATCCCACCGGTCGGAATCTGAGGAGAGCAGCCGGGGACGGAAATCCGGCGAGGCTCTCCAACGCCGTTCTTGAGAAGGAGAGAGAGAGTCAGTGGGGAGAGAGATAGACGAATGTGTTTGGGGGAGTTGGAACTCCCCCTGCCCGGGTCTTAAACCCATGCGCCCTCGGCAGCACGGTAGTACCGCATATCATCGCGGTAGTACCGCTCGGGCGTAAGTGCCGCACCAAAGCGGTAGTACCGCTCCCCCAGGCGGCAGTAAAAAATTACTGCCGCGCTGGGTGAGGAAGTACCATGCACTCCACAAGCGGTAGTACCGTGGCAGGCCACGGTAGTACCATGAGCTCAAAATGATGCAAGAACCAAACAAAAAGAAAGGGGCTACGTGAGAAAAAGAACGACAAGCGAACGAGACACCACACGAACACGCTCAGCACGGAGAAAGAAAGAAAGGCAAGAGACAACAAGGACCAACCACGAGAACCTCTCCAAGGAGAGGGTGGTGGCTGGAGCAACCTATGTTTGAGTCAATTGGTATGGCACCGCGAAGAATTATCCTTGGGCCCATGACCAAAACTCATCTTTGAAGCACAAGTGCCATCAAAATGGCTAATGTGAAAGAGTTGATCAATTTATGCATAATGGGGGAGGGGGAGTTCATTGAGAGAACAACACTCCCCCTATGTCCATGCCTACACCTAAACAAGATAACAAGTTGAGTATGGTGGGGTGTGCACGGGTTCAAGCAACATTGCTCGAATCAATGATATTTAGCTCATGCCTTAACTCGCGAAATCTTGCTTCATCCAAGGGCTTCGTGAAGATGTCTGCAAGGTTATCAAGAGTGTTGACATAGTTGAGCTCGATCTCTCCTCGCCTAATATGATCCCGGATGAAGTGATACCGGATCTCAATATGCTTTGTCTTGAAGTGTTGCACCGGGTTGAGAGAAATCTTGATTGCACTTTCATTGTCACACCAAAGAGGCACTTTGTCACAAATGACACCCTAATCCTTTAAAGTTTGCCTCATCCATAAGATTTGTGCACAACAACTACCGGCCGCCACATACTCCGCTTCGGTGGACGAGAGAGACACACAACTTTGTTTCTTGGAAGACCAACTCACCAAAGAGCAACCGAGAAATTGGCACCCTCCGGAAGTGGACTTCCTATCCACTTTGTCTCCCGCCCAATCCGAGTCCGAATAACCTACAAGCTTGAAGTTTGCTCCTCTTGGGTACCATAGGCCAAAGTTTGGGGTATGAGCCAAATGTCGAAAGATTCGCTTGACCGCCACAAAGTGACTTTCCTTAGGTGCGGCTTGAAAACATGCACAAATTCCCACACTCAACATGATATCCGGTCTAGATGCACAAAGGTAAAGCAAAGAGCCAATCATGGAGCGATATACCTTTTGATCCACCGCTTTACCATTGGGATCTATGTCAAGTTGGCATTTGACGGGCATAGGAGTGGACGCCGGCTTGACATCACTTAGCTTGAATCTCTTGAGCATGTCTTGAGTGTATTTGGATTGGTTGATGAAGGTTCCTTCTCTTCTTTGCTTCACTTCGAACCCGAGAAAGAACTTCAACTCTCCCATGGAAGACATCTCGAACTTTGAGGTCATGAGAGCGGCAAATTCCTCATTGAAAGCTTTGTTAGGGGAACCAAAGATAATATCATCAACATATAATTGGCACACAAACAACTCCCCTTTGACCTTCTTAGTAAAAAGAGTGGGGTCGATTAGCCCAACTTCAAAACCACAGTCTTGTAACAACTCGGTAAGGTGGTCATACCATGCACGTGGGGCTTGTTTAAGGCCATAGAGTGCCTTATCGAGTTGATACACATGATCGGGAAAGTAGGGATCCTCGAACCCGGGGGGTTGCTTGACATAAACCAACTCATTAATGGGAGTATGGGACCATTAAGAAAAGCACTCTTCACATCCATTTGTTGTAACTTAAAGTTATGAGGAGAAGCATATGCAATCAACATGCGAATGGATTCAAGACGAGCAACGGGGGCAAAGGTTTCACCGTAGTCGATACCCTCGACTTGGGAGTAGCCTTGTGCTACCAACCGAGCCTTGTTGCGAATGATAATCCCATGAGCATCTTGCTTGTTCTTGAATATCCACTTGGTTCCAATGACATTGTGGTTCCCCGTTGGCCTTGGCACCAATCTCCACACCTTGTTGCGCTCGAAGTTGTTGAGTTCTTCATGTATGGCATTGAGCCAATCCGGATCTTCGAGCGCCTCATAGACCTTTTGGGGTTCAACACAAGAGACAAACGCGTGATGTTCACAATAGTTTGCTAATTGTCTACGAGTGCTTACCCCTTTCTTAAGCTTCCAAGCACATTTGTCATGAGATGATCCTTGGTGGAGAGCTTGGAAGCAATCTTGGCGGCACGACGCTCCAATTCCTCCTCGGGGGTGTGACGAGGAGTGGTCACTTGATCATCTTGAGCGCCGTCTTGAGCTTGTTCTTGATCTCGAGGAAGCTCTTGATCTTGAACTTGCTCGGAGGAGAGAACTTGACCTTGGGCATCACTTGATGTTACAATACCATCTTGAGATTGACCTTGCCCTTGGTCTTGTTCTTGAGGTTGAGGGCCTTCACTTTGTTCTTCGGAAGCGTGTGGGCCTTGGGTTGGTGATGGCTCCACAAGAGTGGAGCATTGTCCTTCTCCTTCGGCCACAAGGGGTTCCTCAATGGCTAGGATAAAACCAACACCCATTCTTCTTATGGCTTGGGGAGGAATTTCATCACCTACATCACAAGTGCCACTTTGCTCCACTTGGGAGCCGTTATTCTCATCAAACTCCATGTTACATGTCTCCTCAATAAGTCCCATGGACTTATTGAGGACACGGTAAGCATGTGAGTTTGTACCATAACCAACAAATATGCCCTCATGAGCTCTAGCCTCAAATTTAGACAAAGAACACCTTTCTTGAGAATGAAACACTTACACCCAAACACCCGGAAGTGCTTGAGATTGGGCTTGTTCCCGGTGAGTATCTCATATGGAGTCTTGTTCAAGCCTTTGCGGAGGTAGAGCCGATTTGATGCATGACACACGGTGTTGATGGCTTCGGCGCAAAAGTTGTATGGAGACTTGAAGTCCGCCATCATGGTCCGTGCCGCATCCATCAACGTCCGGTTCTTCCTCTCCGCTACACCATTTTGTTGAGGGGTGTATGGTGCGGAATATTGATGCTTGATGCCCTCATCACTAAGAAACTCATCCAAGGTGTAGTTCTTGAACTCGGTGCTGTTGTCACTTCTTATTGTCAAGATCTTTGCAAGGTGTTGACATTGAGCCTCATTTGCAAAGTCGATGACGGTTTGTTGGGTCTCACTCTTCCTCTTGAAGAAGTATACCCAAGTGTATCTTGAATAATCATCCACAATCACCAAGCAATACTTCCTACCCCAAGACTATCAAAAGATGGAGGCCCAAAGAGATCCATGTGAAGGAGATCCAAAGGCCTCTTTGAGAAAATGATAGTCGTGGGAGGGTGAGCCTTTTCATGTAGCTTTCCTTCGATACAAGCACATCAAGTATGATCTTTGGCAAAACTAACATTTGTTAGTCCACGGACATGGTCCCCCTTGAGAAGACTTTGCAAAGATCTCATATTGACATGGGCTAGACGGCGATGCCAAAGCCATCCCACGTCAACTTTAGCCATTAGGCATGTCGCGGTCTTAGTGAGTCGCTCCGAGAAGTTGATCACATAGAGACCGTTTTCGACATGCCCAATAAAGGATACTTTAAGAGTCTTGCTCCACAAGAGGGCCACGGTATCAACATCAAAGAAGGTGGCAAAACCCATGAGTGCTAGTTGACGAACAGAAAGTAAATTATATGCAATTAACTCAACAAGCATGACCTTCTCGATCATAAGATCATGAGAAATGACAACCTTGCCGAGTCCCAATACCTTAGAGGACGAGGTGTCACCCCACTCGACGTTGGTGGGCATGGATGGAATCTTTTGCACGTCCACCACCAAGTCCTTGCTTCCGGTCATATGATTGGTAGCTCCACTATCGAGCAACCATGAACCCCCACCGGAAGCAAACACCTACAAGAGATCAATGCTTGGTTTTAGGTGCCCATTTTGTAATGGGTACTTTGATGTTAGTAGCGAGGGTCTTAGGAACCCAAATAGACCATTTAATGTACTCATAAGGAGAACCAACAAATTTGGCATAAACATGCCCATCTCTAGCACGGCACAACACATAGGAAGGGTTAAAGTCGTCGGCTTTGTTGGGAAGGGAAGTGTTGCCCTTCTTGGCATCACTACCCCTCACGGTGTTCTTCTCCTTCTCCTTAGTAGCACCCTCTCCCTCCTTCACAAAGGTTTTCTTGAGAGGAGGAGGTCGTTTGGCCTTGTCATTCTTCTTCTTGTTCTTGGACTTGGGCACGTACCCAATCCCTTCCTTGGCCACAACTCCCTTTTGGTTGGTCAAAAGGTCGTTGAGGTTCTTCTCGCCTTGTATGCAAGACACAAGACCTTTCTCAAGTTGCACCTTTAACTTAGCATTCTCCTCAACAAGATGCACATGCTCACAACATGGGTTAGTAGCATTTGCATTATCAATTAACATCATATGAGGAAAAGTGGCTCTCTCCTTGGTTAGCTTTACTTGAAGTTGATCATGAGACTCTTTGAGGCTAGCATGAGCACCCTTCAAGACCTTGTGAGCCTTGTCAAGTAGGTCAAACTCCTCTTTGAGTCTAGCAAGATCAACCCCAAGCTTGGCCTTCTCGGAGTTTAGCACACGAGAAACAACAAGAGCATGATCAAAATCTTTCTTTAACTTAGCGTGATCAACGTTGTGTGACTCCTCAAGAGCCAAACGAAGACCACGCTCTTCCTCAAGAGCATTGGAAAGATCCGAAATCTCATCGGCATAGTCACGACTATGCCCCTCCATCTTGGAGATAGTATCTTCGTGAGCCTCGATCATGTCATTGGCTTCACCAAGTTGTTCCAAGAGAGCAACGAAATGCTTCTTGGATTTACCCTTGAGTTTACCCATAAAGGACTCAAACTCATTTTCCTCCACACTAGATCCCTCATATTCATCAATGCAATCCATCAAGGAAGGATTATTAATGATGGTAGTTTTGATGTTGGGGGTTACCTTGTTGGTGGCTTTAGCCATGAGGCACTTGGCGGTGATGTTCTCATTGGGTGAGTCGAAGAGAGACACTCGTGGAGTTGTTGCAATGGCAACGGAGGCCATGGCAACCGACTCACCATCTTCATCATCCTCATGGTACTCTTCTTGAACCACCAACGCCTTGTGAGGAGTCTTCTTGGTGAAGTTGCTCTTGTTGGGGAAAGACTTGGCTTTGTCCTTTCGGATGAGCTTGCCACCATTGTCTTCCCTCTTCTCATACGGGCACTCTGCAACAAACTGGCTCACATTGCCACAATTATAGCAAGTCCTCACATGTTGCTTGCTCTTAGTGCCACTTGAGATGTTCTTGTTGAAGTTTGGCCTTGAGTTTTTCTTGCTCCAAAATTGCCTTGAAGCAAGTGCCATGTGTTCATGATAGGCATACTTTGTATCTTCGGGGTTGCTTTACTCTTCTTCCTCTTCTTCTTCTTCAACACAAACATTGGCCTTCAATGCAAGGTTGGGCTTCTTTTCCCTTTGAGAGCGAAGCACCGCATTGTCGGCGGTCTTGTAC
Source organism: Triticum aestivum (assembly GCF_018294505.1). Classification (NCBI taxonomy): domain Eukaryota; kingdom Viridiplantae; phylum Streptophyta; class Magnoliopsida; order Poales; family Poaceae; genus Triticum; species Triticum aestivum. The sequence continues at coordinate 271,428,394 of NC_057812.1, forward strand.
AAGATGCTCATAGCCACAAACTCATCCAACACTTCACTTGAGGACAAGGTGTGGAAGTCCGGCCTTTGACGAATGACGGAGGACATAGCCTTGTGGTAAGGCATCATTGCCATGAGGAATTTGCGCTTGATCCAATTGTCATCCGTGTCCTTACTCCCATGATCTCGGAGTGAAACCACGACTTTGGTTACTCTTTGATAAAGCTCACGAGGTTCTTCATCCTCCTTCATAGCAAACTCATCGACTTCATCTTGCACCACTTCATAGTTGGATCGTTGAATGCTTGCGCTTCCTGGTAGAGAGAAACAACTTGGTGCCATGCATCTTTGGCTATGGTGTAGGGCCGGAGGTGAGGAAGATCTTCGGGTGGAATTGCATCTTGGATGATGAAGAGAGCATTCTCATTGAATTGATTATCCGTGGCTTCTCTTGGAGTGAAGTTGCTTCGGTCATGTGGATAGAAACCTTCTTCAATGATTCTCCAAAGATTAGTATTCACGTGATTTAAATGACGCTTAAACCGATAGACCCAAGAATCAAAGTCCTCATTTTTCACAGTCTTAGGGGGAGGACCGGCATGATTCAAATGAGTAGAGGGAATCGGTCCACTATACACAAGTGGAGGTTCCCATGAGCAAAGGTGCCGGTGCCATTCTTACCACTAGACGAAGGAGCTTTTTCACTAATAGCATCCCCCTTGTCAGAGTTAGCATCTGTCACCTTGTTAATGGGATCACCCACTTTCAAAGGTGCGGTGGATAGTTTAAGCCCTTCTATGAATTTATTAAACATGCTTTCAACCTCGGTCATCATGGAGGTTTTCAATGTTTCCAAGGCCACATTGAATTCCTCACGATAGACCGCGGTTTCCCATCGCTCGTAGACGAGATAGGATTCACACCGGAGTGCTCCTCCACACCGTCTACGGTGTCAACCATACTCTTCGGATGGTAAAGTCCTTAGTAAAGAGACAAGGCTCTGATACCAATTGAAAGGATCGATATGGTTGACTAGAGGGGGTGAATAGGCAACTAACAATTTTTAACTTTTCTTTACCAAATTATTCTTTGCATCAAAGTAGGTTGTCCAGACATGCAACTAAGTGAGCAACCTATATGATGCAACAACAATAAGCACACAAGCAAGCAAGGGAGATAACACAAATAAGCTTGCACAAGTAAAGGTATGAGATAACAAAGAGTGGAGCCGATGGAGACGAGGGTGTGTTACCGAAGTTCCTTCCTTTTGAGGGGAAGCGTCTCCGTCAGAGTGGTGTGGAGGCACAATGCTCCCCAAGAAGCCACTAGGGCCACCGTATTCTCCTCACGCCCTCACACAATGCGAGATGCCGTGATTCCACTATTGGTGCCCTTGGAGGTGGCGACCGAACCTTTACAAACAAGGTTGGGGCAATCTCCACAACTTAATTGGAGGCTCCCAACAACACCACGAAGCTTCGCCACAATGGAATATGGCTCCGCGGTGACCTCAGCCGTCCAGGGTGCTCAAACACCCAAGAGTAACAAGATCCGCAAGGGATTAGTGGGAGGAATCGAATTTCTCTTGGTGGAAGTGTAGATCGAGGCCTTCTCAACCAATCCCTAGAAAATCAACAAGTTTGATTGGCTAGGGAGAGAGATCGGGCGAAAATGGAGCTTGGAGCAACAATGAAGCTTGGGGTTGGAAGAGGTAGTCAACATGGAGAAGAAGATACCCCTTATATAGTGGAGAGAGAAATTGTGACGCCCCCGATTCAATCGTACACTAATCATGCACGCAAATGTGTACGATCAAGATCAGGGACTTACGGAAAGATATCACAACACAACTCTAAAACATAAATAAGTCATACAAGCATCATAATACAAGCCAGGGGCCTCGAGGGCTCGAATACAAGTGCTCGATCATAGATGAGTCAGCGGAAGCAACAATATCTGAGTACAGACATAAGTTAAACAAGTTTGCCTTAAGAAGGCTAGCACAAACTGGGATACATATCGAAAGAGGCGCAGGCCTCCTGCCTGGGATCCTCCTAAACTACTCCTGGTCATCGTCAGCGGGCTACACGTAGTAGTAGGCACCTCCGGGGTAGTAGTCGTCGTTGACGGTGGCGTCTGGCTCCAGGGCTCCAGCATCTGGTTGCGACAACCAGGTAGAAGGGAAAGGGGGAAAAGAGGGAGAAAAGCAACCGTGAGTACTCATCCAAAGTACTCGCAAGCAAGGAGCTACACTACATATGCATGGGTATATGTGTAAAGGGCCATATCAGTGGACTGAACTGCAGAATGCCAGAATACGAGGGGGATAACTAATCCTGTCGAAGACTACGCTTCTGGCAGCCTCCGTCTTGCAGCATGTAGAAGGGAGTAGATTGAAGTCCTCCAAGTAGCATCTCCAAGTAGCATCTCCAAGTAGCATCACATAGCATAATCCTACCCGGCGATCCTCCCCTCGTCGCCCTGTGGAAAAGCGATCACCGGGTTGTCTGTGGAACTTGGAAGGGTGTGTTTTATTAAGTATCCGGTTCTAGTTGTCATAAGGTCAAGGTACAACTCCAAGTCGTCCTGTTACCGAAGATCACGGCTATTCGAATAGATTAACTTCCCTGCAGGGGTGCACCAACTTACCCAACACGCTTGATCCCATTTGGCCGGACACACTTTCCTGGGTCATGCCCGGCCGTGGAAGATCAACACGTCGCAGCCCCACCTAGGCACAACAGAGAGGCCAGCACGCCGGTCTAAACCTAAGAGCGCAGGGGTCTGGGCCCATCGCCCTGAGCACACCTGCACGTTGCGTGGGCGGCCGAAAGCAGACCTAGCCTAGTGGCGTTCCAGTCCAATCCGGCGCGCGTCGCTCCGTCGCTGACGTCTGAAGTGCTTCGGCTGATACCACGACGCCGAGTGCCCATATCTTTCCCACGTAGTTGGTTAGTGCGTATAGGCTCATAGCCAACTCAGATCAAATACCAAGATCTTGTTAAGCGTGTTAAGTATCCGCGAACGCCGAACAGGGCCAGGCCCACCTCTCTCCTAGGCGGTCTCAACCTGCCCCGTCGCTCCGCCACAAAGATCCATCCAGAGGGCCATCGGGACAAAGGTCCTTTCAGCCCCCAATCCGTGAATCACTCGCGGTACTCTTCGAGCTGACCCGACTTTAGTCACCATCTGTATAGTATGTATGTATGTATCATATATACCCGTGATCACCTCCCGAGTGATCACGGCCCAATAGTATAGCAAGGCAGACTGACAAGAATGTAGGGCCAATGGTGATAAACTAGCATCCTATACTAAGCATTTAGGATTGCTGGTAAGGTATCAATGACTGTAGCAACAATGACAGGCTATGCATCAGAATAGGATTAACGGAAAGTAGTAACATGCTACACTACTCTAATGCAAGCAGTATAAAGGAGAATAGGCGATATCTGGTGATCAAGGGGGGGGGCTTGCCTGGTTGCTCTGGCAAGAGAGAGGGGTCGTCAACTCCGTAGTCGAACTGGGCAGCAGCAGCGTCGGTCTCGTAGTCTACCGGAGAGAAAAAGGGGGGGAAGAAACAATGAATACCATGTAAACAGATGCATATCGATGCATGACAAGACAAGTAACGATGCTAGGCGGGCCCTAACATGGTATGAGGTGATGCCGGTTAAAGGGGGAAACATCCGGGAAAATATCCCCGGTGTTTCGTGTTTTCGGGCAGAAGAGCCGGAGGGGGAAAGTTGCGGGTTCGATAGGTTAGGGGTGTGCGGCGGACGAACGGACTGTGTATCCGTATTCGTCTCATCATTCTGAGCAACTTTCATGTAGAAAGTATTTTCATCTGAGCTACGGTTTATTTTCTATTAATTTTAAAAGGTTTAAATCATTTTCAGGATTTATTTAATTACTTTAATGCAACATTATCCAGAACAGTGATTGCTGATGTCAGCATGACGTCAGCATGATGTCAGTAGTCAACGTTGACCATTGACCTGGTCAACCTGACGTGTGGGTCCAGTGGGACCCACCTGTCATTCTCTGTTTAGTTTAATTTCAGATTAGTTAATTTAATTAGTGATTAGGTTAATTTAATCAGGATTAGTTAACTTAATTAATTACTTAATTAATTAATTAATTAATAATTAATTTAATAAATCATTTTTATTTTTATTTATTATTTTTATTTTTAATTCTTTTCTTCTTTTCTTTTCTTTTTTTTGTTCTAGGGCTGGGCCCCATTCGGCAGTGACCCAGAGGCTAAACGGGCGCGGGTGCGGGCGCTCGCCCGAACGGGCGTGGGCGCTGCGGGCGCCGCCCAACAAGGCGATGCGGGGCGTCGGTGGCGACGGCGCCGGTCAGGCGGCCGGAGCAGTGGACGGTGGCCACGGCGAGGCCATGGCCGGAGCGGGGCGCGCCGGCCGTGGCCTGTGGAGAGGCGGCCACGCGGAGGAGCGCTGGGGGCCGGCGCCATCGGCCTTGCGCCGAGGATGCGGGGGCGCAGGGGGTCGGAGGCGAGGGGATGGGGTTCAGGGGCCGGCGTCGCCGGAGGGAGAAGAGGCCGGGGTGGAGGCGATGCGGTGGAGGGCCGGCGACGACGTGCAGGGGACGGCGCACAGGCTCGGGAGGCGGGACGAGGCCCGTGCGTGAGGGGGGGGGGAGGCGCGGCCGTGCGTGGCTGTGCGGGGCCGCGGCTACGGCCGCGTGGGCGCGTGCGGGCGCCGGCGAGCCGCGGGTGTGCCGGAGCCCGGACGGCGCGGTGAGTGAGCGAGGGGGAGAGGGGAGAGGTCGGGGGCGGGACGGCCCGGCGCGGCAGGGCGCGGGCGACGACCGAGGCGACCTAGGGGGAGAGGGGGCGAAGGGGGAGCTCACGGGGGGGGGGGGGAGTAGGGCAACGGGGCAGTGGGCTCGGGGGCGGTCGGGGAAGACCGGCGAGGAAGAGGGCAAGGAGGCAGCGTTCGGCGGCGACGAGGCCTGGTGGCGGCGAGCGCTGGGCGTCGGGGTCGACGGGATCGGGGCCGATCCCGATCCAGATCGGTGGAGGGAGGAGAAGGGAATCGTGGGGGGAGTGGGGGGTGTCGGTGCCTAGGGTTTGCGGGGTGGGGGGATAAGGAGAGGGAGTGGGGGCCGACCTGGGCCGGCCTGGTTGGCCCGATGGCCAGCTGGGCCGCGGTCCAGCAGGGGAGGGGGGAGTTTAGTTTAGTTTTTTTATTTTCTTTTCTTTTATTCATTTACTTTTCTGTCTTAAACGATTTTAAATTATTTAGGCCCTTTATAAAAATGTGTTCATTTCACGATAATTCCCTATGCAATATTTGGCAACCCCTGAACATTTTAGCTTTAATTTTTGAAAACTTTTATTGCTATCATACATCTGAATTTGAATTTCGAAACATTTTTGAATTAACCCCAGATTAGCTACAGTGACAGAGGTGACGTGGCACCATCAACGTGAGTTTACTGTAGCATGATTATCCGGGCATTACAGAAATCCAACCGTTATCCACTTAACCAACCCGCGATAAGCGGTTCTACCACGCCTGCCAAGCGATACTACCGCAAGGCCTTACGGTACTACCGCACACCCTTGCGGTACTTCTGCGAGGCAGGGTTGGACCAGCCTGGGAAGGCCGTGGATAGATAAACGTCCGTGGCTAGTTCTGCTGATTACAAAACATTGCAAAAAAGTCCGACAGGGTACTACCGCTGAAGGCAAGCGGTACTACCGCGCGGGGAGCGGATGTAAAAAATTACATCCGCTCCTACTTCCGCTACTCCTGCTATGCCGGACCAGGGCTCACGGTACTACGGCTCCCAAGGAGCGGTACTACCGTGACCACCTACGGTACTACCACAAAGGCATGCGGTACTACCGCAGGGGCCTGCGGTACTACCGCTCCGAAGAGCAGTACTACCGCAAGCCTCAGAACAGTGATACGTCTCCAACATATCTATAATTTTTTATTGTTCCATGATATTATATTATCAACCTTGGATGTTTTATATGCATTTATATGCTATTTTATATGATTTTTGGGACGAACCTATTAACCCAGAGCCCAGTGCCAGTTTATGTTTTTACCTTGTTTTAGAGTATCGCAGAAAAGGAAAATCAAACGGAGTCCAATTGACCTGAAACTTCACGGAACTTATTTTTGGATCAGAAGAAGCCCAGGAGACTTGGAGTGCACGTCAGGTGATCAACGAGAGGGCCACGAGGCAGGGGCGCGCCCTCCACCCTCGTGGTCCCCTCGTGCCCCCCCCCTGACGCACTTCTTCCTCCTATATATCTCTATATACCCTAAAATGATCGGGGAGCACAATAGATCGGGAGTTCCGCCGCCAGAAGCCTCCGTAGCCATCGAAAACCAATCTAGACCCGTTCTAGCACCCTGCCGGAGGGGGCAATCCCTCTCCGGTGGCCATCTTCATCATCCCGATGCTCTCCATGATGAGGAGGGAGTAGTTCTCCCTCAGGGCTGAGGGTATGTACCAGTAGTTATGTGTTTGATCTCTATCTCTTTCTCTCTCTCTCTCTCTCGTGTTCTTGAGGTGATACGATCTTGATGTATCGCGAGCTTTGCTATTATATTTGGATCCTATGATGTTTCTTCCCCCTCTACTCTCTTGTAATGGATTGAGTTTCCCCTTTGAAGTTATCTTATCGGATTGAGTCTTTAAAGATTTGAGAACACTTGATGTATGTCTTGCCGTGCGTATCTGTGGTGACAATGGGATATCACGTGATTCACTTGATGTATGTTTTCGTGATCAACTTGCGGGTTCCGCCCATGAACCTATGCATAGGGGTTGGCACACGCTTTCGTCGTGATTCTCCGGTAGAAACTTTGGGGCACTCTTTGAGGTTCTATGTGTTGGTTGAATAGATGAATCTGAGATTGTGTGATGCATATCGTATACATGCCCACGGATACTTGAGGTGACATTGGAGTATCTAGGTGACATTAGGGTTTTGGTTGATTTGTGTCTTAAGGTGTTATTCTAGTACGAACTCTAGGGCTGTTTGTGACACTTATAGGAATAGCCCAACGGATTGATTGGAAAGAATAACTTTGAGGTGGTTTCGTACCCTACCATAATCTCTTCGTTTGCTCTCCGCTATTAGTGACTTTGGAGTGACTCTTTGTTGCATGTTGAGGGTAGTTATGTGATCCAATTATGTTATCATTGTTGAGGGAACTGACACTAGTGAATGTATGAACCTAGGCCTTGTTTCCTAGCATTGCAATACCGTTTAAGCTCACTTTTACCACTTGTTATCTGGCTGTTTTTATATTTTCAGATTACAAAAACCTATATCTACTATCCATATACCAGTTGTATCACCATCTCTTCGCCGAACTAGTGCACCTATACAATTTACCATTGTATTGGGTGTGTTGGGGACACAAGAGACTCTTTGTTATTTGGTTGCAGGGTTGCTTGAGAGAGACCATCTTCATCCTACACCTCCTACAGATTGATAAACCTTAGGTCATCCACTTGAGAGAAATTTGCTACTGTCCTACAAACCTCTGCACTTGGAGGCCCAACAATGTCTACAAGAAGAAGGTTGTGTAGTAGACATCAAGCTCTTTTCTGGCACCGTTGTCGGGGAGGTGAGTGCTTGAAGGTATATCTTTAGATCTTGCAATCGAGTCTTTTAGTTTCTTATTTTATCACTAGTTTAGTTTATAAAAGAAAATTATTTAAAAAATGGATTGAGTTTGTCTCATATGCTTCATCTTTTTAATATCTTTCATGAGTATGATGGAAAGGAAAATTGTGCTAAAGTGTTAGAAGAAGAATGCATTAAAATGTTTGGCACTAAATCTTTGAATGATGAGCATGATTGCAATGTTGTTAGTATGAACTCCTTCAATATCCATAGTACTAATGATGATTGCACTAGTTATGATGAAAATGTCTCCTATAAACATGTCAATTTTTGTGGAGTGCATTGGGTTTGCAAGTATACAACAAATAGGGAAGATAGATATTGCAAGAGGCATAAGTATTTAGAAACTAAATTGTTGCAAGAAAGTCTTGATGATTGTGCTGAAAAATTCAATATTTTTTGCACCCCTTGTGAACTTTGCAATGAACACGGTCATTTAAATCTCCAATGCAAATTGTTTCATGACCGAATCGTATCCAAAAATTGTGATAATTTGATTACTCTTGAGCATCATAAAGAGCTTAGTCTTCTTTTGGGGTATGAGGAAATGAAACGTATAACTGAGGGCATTCCAAAGTTTAATCTTGATAGATTTCTTGATTTTGATCTAGAGAAGATTTATATGTATTGTCCGGTGAATTGCATTGAAAATCCTTATGTTGCCAATTACATAAAGAAAAGAAAGCAAATAGAAGATGAAGAGAACACTAATGAAAGGGAAGAAACTTCCCAATATTCTCCTATTATTTCTTATGATGAATCAGGTAACGAGGAGGAGCCTCCTATTCAGCCAATCTCATTAATAAGGAGCTACAAAAGGAGGATTGAACCCACACATGATGTGGTGAAGAAGAAGAAAATAAAAAGGAAGAGAGGTAAAAAGATATCTTTCCCAAATAATGATGCTCCTATTACTATTGTGCCTCGTGAAAATATAATTGTGGAAGATAATGATACTTCTTATGATCTTGAAAATCTTTTTGGCACTTGCTTGGAATAATATGATAATTGCTATACTATTGGTGTTATCTATACTGTTAATGATGAGAGTGATTATGCTTATGATATGAAAAGGCCCAAGCTTGGGGATGCTATGTTTGATGAAGATGATGTTTTTGAGAATATATTGGCTGCAATTAATGTTTGTCCCAAGCTTGGGGATGCTACGCTTAATGAAGATGATATTTTTAGTCTCCCAAGTTTTGATATGCAAATTTATAATGATGATAGCATGCCTCCTACTTATGATAATTATTGTGATGATACATATGCTATAAAAAGTAGTGATGATTATATTTATAAAACTTGTCATGATTATGATTACCCTTTTTCTGAACATTACTCTTTTAATGTGAAAACAATTTATAGTATTCAAGTCTCTTATGATACTCCCACTATTCCGATTGAGAAGAAATTTGCTTATGTGGAGAGTAATAAAATTTCTATGCTTGTAGATCATGAAAAGAATGCTTTAGGTGCTGGTTATATTGTTAAATTTATTCATGATGCTACTGAAAATTATTATGAGGGAGGAATATATGCTTGTAGGAATTGCAATAATATCAAGTTTCCTCTCTATGTGCTTAAAATTTTGAAGTTATGCTTGTTTTACCTTCCTATGCAAGTTGATTCTTGTTTCCATAAGTTGTTTGCTCACAAAATCCCTATGCATAGGATGGGTTAGACTTAAATGTGCTAGTCATATTCTCCTTGATGCTCTCTTTATGTTTCAACTAGCAGGTGCACCCGCACGTTTGCGCGACTAGAATTTTATAGAGAATAAATGTGTTATTTTCTTACTTGTTACAAATTTCATATATAAAAGAGATATATTATTAATATGCATTATAATAAATAATTTTAAATTTGCTATTGGGGTTTTCATGCAATGTTTTTTTTATAAAAAAGGCATGTTTGATGGTTTGCCAATTGCCTAGCTCTGCCGTATATGCCGCAGAGACACATAGCTGCCTTGTGCATGACCATTCACTCTGTGCATTTTAAAACCGAACCGAAAAACCATATCGAAAATAAACCGAACCGAACCGATTTTTTTGTTTTTATGGTTTCTGGTTTCGGTATGGTATGAACTTTTCATACCGATTTGAACTTTGGTTTTTATGGTATATACCGAAAAACCCAATGGTTAACCGAATAAACCGAAGTAAAAGATAAATTTATATTTCTTGAGATGAACAACCGTACAAGTTGTCATTTTTCTTGTACACGAGTCAAATTCACTACTAAGCACCTACATTTTTCTTGTAACATTGTCATTTTTCTCTTTTTAAAATGCTAAGCACGTCCATAACCATCAACAGATGAATCAATGCATGCATATATACTTATATATATAGTCATATACTATTTGTGTAAAATAGAATATGTTTTGAGTCATAAATTTGCAAATTATTATTACGTCATTTTCAAATTCGCGTCAACTTTGGTTTTTATGGTATATACCGAAACCATACCGAAATAATTTGGTATATACCGAAACCGAACCGTATTTTAATTTCATACCGTATTTACCGAAGTATTAATACCATACATACCGAAAAACCGTATAAACCGAATCATGTAAACCGAATAAACCGAACACACAGGGCTAATGACCATCTTCCATGGCTTGTCATATCCAATTACCTAGGTGTCCAATTTAAGCATGTTTCTCTCTTTCCTTTTTTACATTGAAGCATGCCATACAATTTGTTTTTGCAAATTCTTTTATAGAAATTATTTACATGATATATAGTTATATACAGTAGAGTTATTTGACTTGCCATTTATTTGCGTTAGTTTTCTAATGATTTGGACTTAGAATTTTTTTTTTCCATTGTACAGAACTTCAAATTTTGCTTTTGTGAACACATCCAAAGCAATTACATGCAACTTATATAAATTATATACCCCCCAAAAAAACTGTAACCAAGTCTGTTTTTGGATAAAACAGTAACCATGATTTTTTTTAGTTTTTTAGGTAACCAAGTTTTTTGTAGATACGTATAAAACTGAGGGCCATTTACATTTGTGCCCTTAACTGGAACCCACTACTCAGATTTGCCTCTAATTTTGAAGCATGCTCAAATTTGCCCCTCTTTTGTTAGTCACTCTTATAGAAATGCCCTTCTGTGTCGCTACCGTTTGGTCAAAGGGCTTTGACCGTTTTCTGGACATTTGTTGGACATTTTGCCCCTAACTCCTTGTGCCACTTACATGCGGGACCCACTCTAAAAAAACAAAAGGCAAAACCTCTTTCTCTCATCCCTCTGTTTGTACCACTTACATGTGGGGGCCAACCAAAAACATATGAAAAGTTAGACCAGTCTGGTCAAATTAGACTTTGAGGACCCACATGTCATTTTCTCTTAATAGTTTTTAACTGTTTTAGTTAGAAGAGGGCCTAGGAGTCAGTGGCCCACTTAAACAAGGGCGTGTTAGTCTTAACAAATTTTTAACCACGGCCACTAAACTCTGGCGTGTGCTGAATGGACGGCGGCGACATGCGGGATGATGCCGGAGTGGCTCGGGGCTGCGGAGCAGGCCTGTGATGCTGCGGCCGCAAAGCCGAAGTCGACTTAGGTCACTGGAGCGCGTAGGGTGGCCGGGAGAACATGCAGCAGTGAGCTCAAGCGGCGGCACCGGCAGGAGGAGCACGGCGCGCGAGGGTCAGAAGGTGCGAGGGCTCTGCAAAAAGGCTCAAAGGAGCATATGCTCACCTGGAACATGACAGGGTAGTCAGGGATGACGGGGAGATACTACAGCGTCGGCTCCGACCTCGCTGGCGGCTGCCGGAGCATGCAGTCGTGGGACACGCACGACACAGGCTCAATACTCGAATCCCTCGCGCCAAGAGCATCCAATCGAGCTCATGCACATTTCCCCTCAACCATTTTGGTGCTTATCCCTCTCCTTCCTAATCTCCGGCGATGAGCGCCGCCGGCCACCCAAGGTCGATGCCGTCGCTTCCGGCGTGGCTTCTCCAAATCCTCGTGCTAAGATCCCCTTCTAGAGCTTCTTCTTGCTTTGCGCTCATCAATTTTGTGTTTAGTAGGTTCCCAGGAGCTCCCCGCAACAACCATCGCCGTCCACCACTGGACTCCGTCGGGGACTGGATCTAGTGGCCTCCTATGCGCCCAACTGGCGCGAATCAATGCGCGATGGTGAGCGCAACACTACCACTCTAGTGAACCTGTTACTGGCAGCTGCCGCGTGCTGTTGGCAGCCGCCGCCGATGTTCCCAGCACGCCGGAGTTGAGAGAGAGAGGGACAGAGAGGGAAGAGAGAGAATAGAGTTTTTATTTTTTGTTGGCCCCACATGTAAGTGGTAAAAAAGAGGGATGAGACAAAGAGTTTTTGCCTTTTGTTTTTTTAGAGTGGGTCCTGCATGTAAGTGGCACAAGGAGTTAGGGGCAAAATGTCCAACAAACGTCCAGAAAACGGTCAAAGCCCTTTGACCAAACGGTAACGGTATGGAAGGGCATTTCTATAAGTGTGACTAACGGAAGAGGGGCAAATTTGAGCATGCTTCGAAATTAGGGACAAATCTGAGTAGTGGGTTCCAGTTAGGAGCACAAATGTAAATGACTCAAAAACTGAAACCAAGTGTGCATAGCGCATGTATTTTTTTGGAAGAATGTATGTTTTGTTTTGAGGGGTTCATAGCGCATGTATGTTTTTTTAGAAGAATGTATGTTTTGTTTTGTAGTCTCATCGGTTTTGATGTAGGCCCAACAGTCATACCACCATGCACCTTTTTTCTTCCAAGAAAATCAACCCGTTTCCCTAAAAAAACGCACTCTCCTCCCACTCCCATCTCGTTAGATCCCCCACCAGGCTCCTCTCGTCCACATGCGCCATTTCTTCCGATTTGTTGCGAGTGATTGAAAGATGTCGCTGCTGGCATCAAGTGATCGATCCCCATGCCATCCCGCATCTAGTTGCCACTTATTTTCTTCAAATTTCTCTTCATTGGGTGGTGGCTCAGGTGGCCGGATGAGTGTGTGCACGCGTTTGATGCAGTCTCTACGGTGCGGATCCTCACCTACCTCGTCGACTCTGGCAACGCGGCCACGATGAGGGCCAGGTTGAAAGCACCGGATGCGCTCCTCAACCTCGTCTAGCGGCCCTGGCAGAGGTGCTGAAGGTTGGCGGCGTGGAGGAGATGGTGAGGGATCTCACGGAGGATGGGACACCGGTTCGTGGATTTGCAGACATTCACACCACTATAGTTTAATAGGTGTCCTTATCCTGGTTCTTGTCAAGTACTCTTATCATATCTTTGTAAATAGATATATAGTCTACCTTAGTATTCTGTTGATAAGCTACAAATCCACCCATTTTCTGGATAACTTCCTTGTTCTCCAAGGATTCATTTCACCTACTATATCATTCAGCCGAGCACTTTTCTTCCTTATGATGTCAGTAACAGTGGATTTTCATTTTCGCAGTGAACATCTGACCTTCTCTTTTTGCAAAACAACAACAACAACAACAACAACATCTGACCTTCGTACTCTTGGTCTTCCAGCCTTGTATTTTTTTTTACTTTTGCTCCAGCAGATTTCCTGTTCTTGCAGACATCTTTTCCCTTTCTTTCTGTAGTACTTGCCGCATTTCATTCTTCCTCTCGAGTCATTTGATAGTACAATAGATCTCAGTCTCCTCTTTTTGTCACTTTGTAGTTCACATGATGATAACAGTTGGTCGCGGCACCCATCTTTGTTTACTGTATCCCCATTGCTATCATGTGGTTCCTCTTTCGCAGGCACCAGTTCACATGACATTTTGGAACGTGAAACTCTATTATTCTGTGACTGTAAAATAAATATACATTTGAAAAATTAGACATGCTTCTAAAAATCTGGAAGTGTGTATGTGGAAAAAATCAATCACCCTTTTAACTGCATGTTCAGTTTCTTTGATTTATGTTTTAGTAAGGCGTCCCCTTCATCATTCATCAAATCATGTGTAACATATGTGCTGAATCGGTTTGGAACTTATATACATGGTACCTAATTTTAATTTTTGGAAAAATGAATAAAAGCACCTTTACCTCCTCAACTTCATTGTATACGTACAACATCTCAAGTCTATCACTGGGCACAAATGTTATCTGTACATAATTATGGTATTATCTTTGGCGCTTCAGATTTCCCATCCAATGACTTAGCAAGTTAGAGACAGATGTATAATGGTCAGAAAAAATAATTAGTTTGAAGTCTTAATTACAACTATAAATGTACCCGAGCGTTGGAGTATAGTTGAAAGTCTCAATTAAAATTATAAACATACATGGGCACTGTATATCTTCCTTGGCCCGTTCTTGTATTAGGTAAGGTTCTTCGTAGATAGCTTGAAGTAATAACAGGCAATATTTCCGGAGATCTTTGACCTCCTTTACCTTTGTATATGTGCAAAACTATTTTAATTTCGTTGCTTAGAGGACAATATTTGGTGGATTCCACAACCGTAAAATTGCTCCTCGGCCCGTTCTTGTATCAAGTCGGGTTCTTGGTAGATAGCTCGAAGTAATAACATGCCATTTTTCCGGAGATCTTGGACCTCCTTTACCTTTGTATTATGTGCAAAACTATTTTAATTTCATTGCTTAGAGGGTGATATTTTGTGGATTCCACAACCGTAAAATTACTAAATGCATAAGTAGATTGCTCATCGATTTTTAATCTGAAAGTGTCTATGAGACTTAGTAATTGTTTTTGAAAATGCTAGAATAATTTCTAGTTTAAAATATAAAGAATATACATGTTCATCCATTAAGATCATATCTGGGTTAATAAGCTCATCAATTGTAGGATTTAACATGTATCTTTATTACTTTTACTTGAATGTTCCCGTTTTGTCCCTGTTAAATCGCTCAGTTTTTTGTGTGGCACAATGTTTTGCCTACAAATAACACAAAATTATTTTTTCAATTCATGAAGTACCTGTGAAGACTGTAAAAGATAAGTGAATTTAGTAAATAATAATTGCCAAACTTTATGATTCAGGTGAGAAGACACTGGGTATGGCTTCGTCCAACTTCAAGTTACATGTTATGTGAAGCAGTTGGATGTGGTAGTCGTGGAGTGTTAGTTCTTGCTGACTTCAATATTTTTCGGTGTCGAGTTGAGCATCAAGTCGCCCGTTGCTTCCTATTATCAGCTGACTTTGTTTTTCTTTGTGGTGTCACGACTCAGGCATCGATTCGCTCATTGTGTCTACCACTGGCTCACTTTGGCATATTCTTGAACATGTGCTATATGTGGCCGGCTAATAATTGTCGAACTTGATGATTCAGGTGAGAAGGCAGTGGGCGTCATCCGACTTTGAGTTTTCGTGCCACATGAAGCAGTTGGATGTGGTAGTTGTGGAGTGGCGGTTCTTGCTGACTTCGATATTTGTCGGTGTCGAGTTGAGCGGCGAGTCTCCCATTGCATCGTCGTACCATATTCGTTTTTCTTTGTGGTGTCAAGATTCAGGCATCGATTTCGTCCCACTGGCTCCATTCAATTTCTTGTTTTTGGCTGATTTCTTGGGCGTGTGGTTTATGTGGACGACCAGTCTTGTTTATATTGGTTGATGTGGCTGACACCGTGTGGAGTCCTGATCTTATATTTGTCTTGCATGCATCTGTCCGGTTTTGGATTGTCAGCACGTGAGTTGTACTTACGTATCCATTATATGTTTGGGATCCTTATTTGTTGACCCATCCTTGGGAAAGAAAGTTATTATGGATCTGTTCGTGGTTGTCTCGGACATATTTGATTTTAAAATAGCAAATATGCCCGTGCTTTGCAACGGGAGAAAAACAATCAGATTATATAAATATAATAGAGATAAAAAAATCTGAATCAAATGCCAGGATGAGATAAGGATTTTCAATATGTCATTTCACAAACTATGTCCGAGTGATGTTATGATGAGAAGGGACTTTTAAAAAGTTATTTCAAAAACTGAAAATGTGATGGTCTCATTACGACTTAATTTCCTAAGGTGCCACAACGAAATATTTTTTGGTTGAGCAAACTACATTGTTGGACTGCTGCCTTAGTTAGACTGATGCATGATGTGTCTCACATTAACCTAGCATAGCGATGTTTTCCAGAACCAATAGAACTTTGATACGAGAATAGTTGTATACGGAGGCAAAACAGACATTTAGTCATTTCCATATAGTTTACAAAAACTAACCCATAGCAAGATGTGTCAACTTTTTTGGGCTCGGGACATTGTATTCAAATTCCCGAATATGTGTCGAATACACGATTATATTTTTAGAAATCATGAACATTTTTTATTTCATTGCCTTTTAAATCGTGATTTTTTATAATATGCAAACAATTTTTTTAATTATGAACATTTTATGATCCCCTAATGAAACTTCTACAGATCCCCTAATAAACCATCCGCCTAAGCGATGGTTTGTTTTTGTGCGTTACTCAAGAATCAGTTTTAATTTTTGTGAACATTTTCCAAAATTTCATGTCATTCTTTTCAAATTCCCAAATATATTTCGAATACACGATCATATTTTATAAATCATGAATTTTTATTTTATTGTTTTTTAAATCATGAGTTTTTTAAATCATGTCATTCTTTTCAAATTCCCAAATATATTAACAATTTTCCAAAATTTCATGTCATTCTTTTCAAATTCCCAAATATATTTCGAATACACGATCATATTTTATAAATCATGAATTTTTATTTCATTGCCTTTTAAATCGTGATTTTTTATAATATGCAAACAATTTTTTTAATTATGAACATTTTATGATCCCCTAATGAAACTTCTACAGATCCCCTAATAAACCATCCGCCTAAGCGATGGTTTGTTTTTGTGCGTTACTCAAGAATCAGTTTTAATTTTTGTGAACATTTTCCAAAATTTCATGTCATTCTTTTCAAATTCCCAAATATATTTCGAATACACGATCATATTTTATAAATCATGAATTTTTATTTTATTGTTTTTTAAATCATGAAGTTTTTTAAATATGCGAACAGTTTTGTTTTTACTTCATGAACTTTTTATGATTTCTCAAATGTTTTTTGAATTCACAAACATTTTATGATGTATCTGTATATTTTCTCAGTACGCGCAACTTTTTTGAAATTTGTTTTTTTTTTGGAAATCCCGGAATGATTTGAAGAACAAAAAACAGAAAAAGAAATGAGAAAGGAAAAAAGCAAAAGAAAAAAAGGGGCGTCATTACGGGCCGGCCCATTACGGCCTGCTATATTGCAGAAATGGGGAGAAAAAGGGTATAACAACAGGGATCGAACCCTGGTCTCCCGTGCGGGCGGCTTCGGCCTTAGCCACCGCACTGCCTAGCTGCGAGTGTTATATAGTTGTATTGACTGTCTTATAAAACTAAAGTTGACGGCGACTTTTTTTAAAACGAATCGTTTTCTTTACTTACCGATGGCATGGTGGGTAAATAGGGACATATTCAGAGGCAATTTATATGACGGACGACCAGAAACCTAATTCTCTTTATTATTAGGTAAAGATTATGAGGTAGAAGACTTGTTGTACTACTTGACGTGACATGTTGTATTGTTTTGTACAATATTTGCATGTAGACTTGTGATAGATCATGGCTCTTTTATTCCTTAATCAATACGGACGTTTTCTTCTTTTGAGCCTAATACACACGGTTCCTTGCTTCCCACCTGGGCATATGCTAACAGATGTGATAGTTTTTTTTGTTGAGGAATAGACGTGATAGTTCAATATATTGACACGTACATATTAACATGTTATGCAAAATCATTTAAATCTCAGCCGTCATTAGTCTGATCTGACGGTGGTAATAATCTTAGCATATGTGGCTAAACGTGATGGCTTGTTAGACTCTTGTTTTAATAATATAATAGATAGATTCTTATCCTTTATGTGAGCATCATTGAAATCATCATGCCTAGTTAGGGGCGTTAAACGATAGCGCTTGTTGGGAAGCAACCCAATTTTATTTTTGTTCCTTACTTTTCGCTCCTGTTTAGTAATAAATAATTTATCTAGCCTCTGTTATTATTGAGTTTTTATGTTTTAATTAGTGTTTGTGCCAAGTAAAACTGTTGGGAAGACTTGGGGAAAGTCTTGTTGATCTTGCTGTAAAAAACAGAAACTTTAGCGCTTATGAGAATTGCCGCCATTTTTATTTGGAAAGTGCTATTTATTTAATTCTTTTTGCAGATGATTAATAGATAAATTCCTCACGTCCAGAAATTTATTTGAGAATTTTATGAGTTCCAGAAGTATACGTTTGATCCAGATTACTACAGACTGTTCTGTTTTTGACAGATTTTGTTTTTGATGTGTTGTTTGCTTATTTTGATAAATCTACGAGTATTATCGGAGGGTATGAATCATAGATAAGTTGGAATACAGTAGATATTGCACCAATATGAATTAATAATGAGTTAATTACAGTACCTTGAAGTGGTGATTTATTTTTTTATACTAACGGAGCTTACGAGTTTTCTACTTTAAGTTTTGTGTTGTGAAGTTTTCAAGTTTTGGGTAAAGATTCGAGGGACTATGGAATAAGGAGTGGCAAGAGGCTAAGCTTGGGGATGCCCAAGGCACCCCAAGGTAATATTGAAGGACAACCAAGAGCCTAAGCTTGGGGATGCCCCGAAAGGCATCCCTTCTTTCGTCTTTGTTCATCGGTAACTTTACTTGAAGCTATATTTTTATTCGCCACATGATATGTGTTCTGCTTGGAGCGTCATTTTATTTTATTTAGTTTTGCTTGCTGTTTGAATAAAATACCAAGATCTGAAATTCTTAAATGTTAGAGAGTCTTCATATAGTTGCATAATTATTCTACTACTCATTGATCTTCACTTATATCTTTCGGAGTAGTTTGTTGTTGCTCTAGTGCTTCACTTATATCTTTTTAGAGCACGGTGGTGGTTTTATTTTGTAGAAATAGATGAACTCTCATGCTTCACTTATGTTATTTTGAGAGTCTTTAGAACAGCATGGTAGTCTGCTTTGGTTATGAAACTAGTCCTAATATGATGGGCATTCAAGAGGTATATAGTAAAAACTTTCATATGAAGTGCATTGAATACTAAGAGCAGTTTGATACTTGATAATTGTTTTGAGATATTAAGATGGTGATATTAGAGTCATGCTAGTTGAGTAGTTATGAATTTGAGAGATACTTGTGTTGAAGTTTGTGATTCTCGTAGCATGCACGTATGGTGAACCATTATGTGATGAAGTCGGGGCATGATTTATTTATTGATTGTCTTCCTTATGAGTGGCGGTCGGGGACGAGCGATGATCTTTTCCTACCAATCTATCCCCCTAGGAGCATGCGCGTAGTACTTTGTTTCGATAACTAATAGATTTTTGTAATAAGTATATGAGTTCTTTATGACTAATGATGAGTCAATGGATTATACGCACTCTCACCCTTTCACCATTGCTAGCCTCTCTAATACCGTGCACCTTTCGTTGGTATCATACACCCACCATATATCTTCCTCAAAACAGTCACCATACCTACCTATTATGGCATTTCCATAGCCATTCCGAGATATATTGTCATGTAACTTTCCACCGTTCTGTTATTATGACACGCTTCATCATTGTCATATTGCTATGCATGCTCATGTAGTTGACATTGTATTTGTGGCAAAGCCACCATTCATAATTCTTCATACATGTCACTCATGAATCATTGCACATCCCGGTACACCGCCGGAGGCATTCATATAAAGTCATATCTTGTTCTAAGAATCGAGTTGTAATTCTTGAGTTGTAAGTAAATAAAAGTGTGATGATCATCATTATTAAAGCATTGTCCCAGTGAGGAAAGGATGATGGAGACTGTGATTCCCCCATAAGTCGGGACGAGACTCTGGACGGAAAAAAAGAAAAAAAAGGCCATAAAAAAGAGAAAAGGCCCAACGCATGTGTAACAACTCGGTAAGGTGATCATAACACGCACGTGGGGCTTGTTTAAGGCCATAGAGCGCCTTATCGAGTTGATACACATGATCGGGAAAGTAGGGATCCTCGAACCCAGGGGGTTGCTTGACATAAACCAACTCATTAATGGGACCATTAAGAAAAGCACTCTTCACATCCATTTGTTGTAACTTAAAGTTATGATGAAAAGCATATGCAATCAACATGTGAATTGATTCAAGACGAGTCACGGGGGCAAAGGTTTCACCGTAGTCGATACCCTCGACTTGGGAGTAGCCTTGTGCTACCAACCGACCCTTGTTACGAATGATAATCCCATGAGCATCTTGCTTCTTCTTGAATATCCACTTGGTTCCTATGACATTGTGGTTCCCCGTTGGCCTTGGCACCAATCTCCACACCTTGTTGCGCTTGAAGTTGTTGAGTTCTTCATGCATGGCATTGAGCCAATCCGGATCTTCGAGCGCCTCATAGACCTTTTGGGTTTCAACACAAGATACAAACGCGTGATGTTCACAATAGTTTGCTAATTGTCTACGAGTGCTTACCCCCTTTCTTAAGCTTCCAAGCACATTTGTCATGAGATGATTCTTGGTGGAGAGCTTGGAAGCAATCTTGGTGGCACGACGCTCCAATTCCTCCTCGAGGGTGAGACGAGGAGTGGTTAATTGATCATCTTGAGCGCCGTCTTGAGCTTGTTCTTGATATCGAGGAAGCTCTTGATCTTGAACTTGCTCGGAGGAGAGAACTTGACCTTGGGCATCACTTGATGTTACAACACCATCTTGAGATTGACCTTGCCCTTGGTCTTGTTCATGAGGTTGAGGGCCTTCACTTTGTTCTTCGGAAGTGTGTGGGCCTTGGGTTGGTGATGGCTCCACAAGAGTGGAGCATTGTCCTTCTCCTTCGGCCACAAGGGGTTCCTTGATGGGTAGGATAAAACCAACACCCATTCTTCTTATGGCCTGGGGAGGAATTTCATCACCTACATCACAAGTGCCACTTTGCTCCACTTGGGAGCCGTTATTCTCATCAAATTCCATGTTACATGTCTCCTCAATAAGTCCCATGGACTTATTGAGGACACGATAAGCATGTGAGTTTGTAGCATAACCAACAAATATGCCCTCATGAGCTCTAGCCTCAAATTTAGACAAACGAACACCTTTCTTGAGAATGAAACACTTACACCCGAACACCCGGAAGTACTTGAGATTGGGCTTGTTCCCGGTGAGTATCTCATATGGAGTCTTGTTCAAGCCTTTGCGGAGGTAGAGCCGATTTGATGCATGACACGCGGTGTTGTTGGCTTCGGCCCAAAAGTTGTATGGAGACTTGAACTCCGCCATCATGGTCCGTGCCGCATCCATGAACGTCCGGTTCTTCCTCTCCGCTACACCATTTTGTTGAGGGGTGTATGGTGCGGAATATTGATGCTTGATGCCATCATCACTAAGAAACTCATCCAAGGTGTAGTTCTTGAACTCGGTGCCGTTGTCACTTCTTATTGTCAAGATCTTTGCAAGGTGTTGACGTTGAGTCTCATTTGCAAAGTCGATGACGGTTTGTTGGGTCTCACTCTTCCTCTTGAAGAAGTATACCCAAGTGTATCTTGAATAATCATCCACAATCACCAAGCAATACTTCCTACCCCAAGACTATCAAAAGATGGAGGCCCAAAGAGATCCATGTGAAGGAGCTCCAAAGGCCTCTTCGAGAAAATGATAGTCGTGGGAGGGTGAGCCTTTTCATGTAGCTTTCCTTCGATACAAGCACTACAAGCACGATCTTTGGCAAAACTAACATTTGTTAGTCCACGGACATGGTCCCCCTTGAGAAGACTTTGCAAAGATCTCATATTGACATGGGCTAGACGGCGATGCCAAAGCCATCCCACGTCAACTTTAGCCATTAGGCATGTCGCGGTCTTAGTGAGTCGCTCCAAAAAGTTGATCACATAGAGACCATTTTCGACATGACCAACAAAGGATACTTTAAGAGTCTTGCTCCACAAGAGGGCCATGGTATCAACATCAAAGAAGGTGGCAAAACCCATGAGTGCTAGTTGACGAACAGAAAGTAAATTATATGCAAGGGACTCAACAAGCATGACCTTCTCGATCGTAAGATCATGAGAAATGACAACCTTGCCGAGTCCCAATACCTTAGAGGACGAGGCGTCACCCCACTCGACGTTGGTGGGCATGGATGGAATCTTTTGCACGTCCACCACCAAGTCCTTGCTTCTGGTCATATGATTGGTAGCTCCACTATCGAGCAACCATGAACCCCCACCGGAAGCAAACACCTATAAGAGATCAATGCTTGGTTTTAGGTACCCATTTTGTAATGGGTCCTTTGATGTTAGTAACAAGGGTCTTAGGAACCCAAATAGACCATTTAATGTACTCATAAGGAGAACCAACAAATTTGGCATAAACATGCCCATCTCTAGCACGACACAACACATAGGAAGGGTTAAAGTCGCCGGCTTTGTTGGGAAGGGAAGCGTTGCCCTTCTTGGCATCACTACCCCTCATGGTGTTCTTCTCCTTCTCCTTGGTAGCACCCTCTCCCTCCTTCACAAAGGTTTTCTTGAGAGGAGGAGGTCGTTTGGCCTTGTCATTCTTCTTCTTGTTCTTGGACTTGGGCACGTATCCAATCCCTTCCTTGGCCACAACTCCCTTTTGGTTGGTCAAAAGGTCGTTGAGGTTCTTCTCGCCTTGTATGCAAGACACAAGACCTTTCTCAAGTTGCACCTTTAACTTAGAATTCTCCTCAACAAGATGCACATGCTCACAACATGGGTTAGTAGCATTTGCATTATCAATTAACATCATACGAGGAAAAGTGGCTTTCTCCTTAGTTAGCTTTACTTGAAGTTGATCATGAGACTCTTTGAGACTAGAATGAGCACCCTTCAAGACCT
The DNA here is from genome assembly GCF_018294505.1 of Triticum aestivum. Classification (NCBI taxonomy): domain Eukaryota; kingdom Viridiplantae; phylum Streptophyta; class Magnoliopsida; order Poales; family Poaceae; genus Triticum; species Triticum aestivum. The sequence goes on from NC_057812.1 coordinate 271,450,932, forward strand.
TGTGAGCCTTGTCAAGTAGATCAAACTCCTCTTCGAGTCTAGCAAGATCAACCCCAAGCTTGGCCTTCTCGGAGTTTAGCACACAAGAAACAACAAGAGCATGATCAAAATCTTTTTTTAACTTAGTGTGATCAACGTTTTGTGAGTCCTCAAGAGCCAAACGAAGACCACGCTCTTCCTCAAGAGCATTGGAAAGATCCGAAATCTCATCCACATAGTCATGACTATGCCCCTCCATCTTGGAGATAGTATCTTCGTGAGCCTCGATCATGTCATTGGCTTCACCAAGTTGTTCCAAGAGAGCAATGAAATGCTTCTTGGATTTACCCTTGAGTTTACCCATAAAGGACTCAAACTCATTTTCCTCCACACTAGATCCCTCATATTCATCAATGCAATCCGTCAAGGAAGGATTATTAATGATGGTAGTTTTGATGTTGGGGGTTACCTTGTTGGTGGCTTTAGCCATGAGGCACTTGGCGGTGATGTTCTCATTGGGTGAGTCGAAGAGAGACACTCGTGGAGTTGTTGCAATGGTAAGGGAGGCCATGGCAACCGACTCACCATCTTCATCATCATCATCATCCTCATGGTACTCTTCTTGAACCACCAACGCCTTGTGAGGAGTCTTCTTGGTGAAGTTGCTCTTGTTGGGGAAAGACTTGGCTTTGTCCTTTTGAATGAGTTTTCCACCATTGTCTTCCCTCTTCTCATACGAGAACTCCGCAACAAAATGGCTCACATTGCCACAATTATAGCAAGTCCTCATATGTTGCTTGCTCTTCGTGCCACTTGAGATGTTCTTGTTTAAGTTTGGCCTTGAGTTTTTCTTGCTCCAAAATTGCCTTGAAGCAAGTGCCATGTGTTCATGATAGGCATACTTTGTATCTTCGGGGTTGCTTTCCTCTTCTTCTTCTTCTTCAACACAAACCTTGGCCTTCAATGCAAGGTTGGGCTTCTTTTCCCTTTGAGAGCGAAGCACCGTATTGTCGGCGGTCTTGTCCAAGATGCTCATAGCCACAAACTCATCCAACACTTCACTTGAGTACAAGGTGTGGAAGTACGGCCTTTGACGAATGACGGAGGACATAGCCATGTGGTAAGGCATCATTGCCTTGAGGAATTTGCGCTTGATCCAATTGTCATCCGTGTCCTTACTCCCATAATCTCAGAGTGAAACCACAAGTTTGGTTACTCTTTGATAAAGCTCATGAGGTTCTTCATCTTCCTTCATAGCAAACTCATCGGCTTCATCTTGCACCACTTCATAGTTGGATCATTGAATTCTTGCGCTTCCCCGGTAGAGAGAAACAACTTGGTGCCATGCATCTTTGGCTATGGCGTAGGGCCGTAGGTGAGGAAGATCTTCGGGTGGAATTGCATCTTGGATGATGAAGAGAGCATTCTCATTGAATTGAGTATCCACGGCTTCTCTTGGAGTGAAGTTGCTTCGGTCATGTGGATAGAAACCTTCTTCAATGTTTCTCCAAAGATTAGTATTCACATGATTTAAATGACGCTTAAACCGATAGACCCAAGAATCAAAATCCTCATTTTTCACAGTCTTAGGGGGAGGACCGGCATGATTCAAATGAGTAGAGGGAATCGGTCCACCATACACAAGTGGAGGTTCCACATGATCAAAGGTGTCGGTGCCATTCTTACCACTAGATGAAGGAGCTTTTTCACTAATAGCATCCCCCTTGTCGGAGTTAGCATCCGTCACCTTGTTAATGGGATCACCCACTTTCAAAGGTGCGGTGGATAGTTTAAGCCCTTCTATGAATTTATTAAACATGCTTTCAACCTCGGTCGTCATGGAGGTTTTCAATGTTTCCAAGGCCACGTTGAATTCCTCATGATAGACCGCGGTTTCCCATCGCCCATAGACGAGATAGGATTCACACCGGAGTGCTCCTCCACACCGTCTACGGTGTCAACCATACTCTTCGGACGGTAAAGTCCTTAGTAAAGAGACGAGGCCCTGATACCAATTGAAAGGATCGATATGGTTGACTAGAGGGGGGTGAATAGGCAACTATCAATTTTTAATTTTTCTTTACCAAATTAATCTTTGCATCAAAGTAGGTTGTCTAGACATGCAACTAAGTGAGCAATCTATATGATGCAACAATAACAAGCACACAAGAAAGCAAGCGAGATAACACAAATAAGCTTGCACAAGTAAAGGTACGAGATAACCAAGAGTGGAGCCGGTGGAGACAAGGATGTGTTACCGAAGTTCCTTCCTTTTGAAGGGAAGTACGTCTACGTTGGAGTGGTGTGGAGGCACAATGCTCCCCAAGAAGCCACTAGGGCCACCGTATTCTCCTCACGCCCTCACACAATGCGAGATGCCGTGATTCCACTATTGGTGCCCTTGGAGGCGGCGACCGAACCTTTACAAACAAGGTTGGGGCAATCTCAACAACTTAATCGGAGGCTCCCAACAACACCACGAAGCTTCGCCACAATGGAATATGGCTTCGTGTTGACCTCAACCGTCCAGGGTGCTCAAACACCCAAGAGTAACAAGATCCGCAAGGGATTAGTGGGAGGAATCGAATTTCTCTTGGTGGAAGTGTAGATCGAGGCCTTCTCAACCAATCCCTAGAAAATCAACAAGTTTGATTAGCTAGGGAGAGAGATCGGGCGAAAATGGAGCTTGGAGCAACAATGGAGCTTGGGGTTGGAAGAGGTAGTCAACACGGAGAAGAAGATACCCCTTATATAGTGGAGAGAGAAATCCAACCGTTATCCACTTAACCAGCCCGCGATAAGCGGTACTACCGCGCCTGCCAAGCGGTACTACCGCAAGGCCTTACGGTACTGCCGCACACCCTTGCGGTACTACCGCGAGGCAGGGTTGGACCAGCCTGGGAAGGCCGTGGATAGATAAACGTCCGTGGCTAGTTCCCCTGATTACAAAACAGTGCAAAAAGTCTGACATGGTACTACCGCTGAAGGCAAGCGGTACTACCGCGCGGGGAGTGGATGTAAAAAATTACATCCGCTCCTACTTCCGCTACTCCTGCTGTGCCGGACCAGGGCTCACGGTACTATGGCTCCCAAGGAGCGGTACTACCGTGACCACCTACGGTACTACCACAAAGGCATGCGGTACTACCGCAGGGGCCTACGGTACTACCGCTTCGAAGAGCAGTACTACCGCAAGCCTCAAAACAGTGATACGTCTCCAACATATCTATAATTTTTTATTGTTCCATGCTATTATATTATCAACCTTGGATGTTTTATATCCATTTATATGCTATTTTATATGATTTTTGGGACTAACATATTAACCCAGAGCCCAGTGCCAGTTTCTGTTTTTACCTTGTTTTAGAGTATCGCAGAAAAGGAAAATCAAACGGAGTCCAATTGACCTGAAACTTCACGGAACTTATTTTTGGATCAGAAGAAGCCCAGAAGACTTGGAGTGCACGTCAGGGGATCAACGAGGAGGCCACGAGGCAGGGGGCGCGCCCACCCCCCTAGGGCGCGCCCTCCACCCTCGTGGGCCCCTCGTGGCCCCCGTGACGCACTTCTTCCTCCTATATATCTCCATATACCCTAAAACGATCGGGGAGCACAATAGATTGGGAGTTGTGCCGCCAGAAGCCTCCGTAGCCACCAAAAACCAATCTAGACCCGTTCCGGCACCCTGCCGGAGGGGGCAATCCCTCTCCGGTGGCCATCTTCATCATCCTGGTGCTCTCCATGACGAGGAGGGAGCAGTTCTCCCTCGGGGCCGAGGGTATGTACTAGTAGTTATGTGTTTGATCTCTCACTCTCTCTCTCTCTCTCGTGTTCTTGAGGTGATATGATCTTGATGTATCGCGAGCTTTGCTATTATATTTGGATCCTATGATGTTTCTTCCCCCCTCTACTCTCTTGTAATGGATTGAGTTTCCCCTTTGAAGTTATCTTATCGGATTGAGTCTTTAAAGATTTGAGAACACTTGATGTATGTCTTGTCGTGCGTATCTGTGGTGACAATGGGATATCCCGTGATTCACTTGATGTATGTTTTGGTGATCAACTCGCGGGTTCCGCCCATGAACCTATGCATAGGGGTTGGCACACGTTTTCGTCGTGATTCTTCGGTAGAAACTTTGGGGCACTCTTTGAGGTTCTATGTGTTGGTTGAATAGATGAATCTGATATTGTGTGATGCATATCGTATAATCATGCCCACGGATACTTGAGGTGACATTGGAGTATCTAGGTGACATTAGGGTTTTGGTTGATTTGTGTCTTAAGGTTTTATTCTAGTACGAACTCTAGGGCTGTTTGTGACACTTATAGGAATAGCCCAACGGATTGATTGGAAAGAATAACTTTGAGGTGGTTTCGTACCCTACCATAATCTCTTCGTTTGCTCTCTGCTATTAGTGACTTTGGAGTGACTCTTTGTTGCATGTTGAGGGATAGTTATGTGATCCAATTATGTTATCATTGTTGAGGAACTTACACTAGTGAAAGTATGAACCCTAGGCCTTGTTTCCTAGCATTGCAATACCGTTTACGCTCACTTTTACCACTTGTTACCTTGCTGTTTTTATATTTTCAGATTACAAAAACCTATATCTACTACCCATATACCACTTGTATCACCATCTCTTCGTCGAACTAGTGCACCTATACAATTTACCATTGTATTAGGTGTGTTGGGGACACAAGAGACTCTTTGTTATTTGGTTGCAGGGTTACTTGAGAGAGACCATCTTCATCCTATGCCTCCTACGGATTGATAAACCTTAGGTCATCCACTTGAGGGAAATTTGCTACTGTCCTACAAACCTCTGCACTTGGAGGCCCAACAACGTCTACAAGAAAAAGTTTGTGTAGTAGACATCAAACAACAACAAAAAGGAAGACTTCTTTTTGCACAGACAAGAAGAAACGAAAGTTGCTCCAAGGTGCTAAAGGAAAGGCGGTGCAAAGAGGAGTAAATGTGTACGTGACGATTCCACCCAAACCTTTCCAAAGCGGACCCCCTCTTAATAGTACGGCTTTCCTACGACTCAAATCCGCCGAAAAAGGAACGTAGAAAACCGTCGTCTTCAATAATCTTCGAGGGGCTCCTAACCTTTTCGTGCCTAGTCATGAAATATCTGAAATACTCGAGACACACAATTAGTCCGCATTGCACTGCCATCAATCACCAAAACACCTCAGGGATAAATATGCCCTTATAGTGGGTATATCTACTTGATGAAACATAAGTCTAGAACATTTGAAAAGTTCAAAGAATTTCAGAGTGAAGTGGAAAATCATCGTAACAAGAAAAATTAAGTTTCTACGATCTCATCGTGCAGGTGAATCTTTGAGTTATGAGTTTGGTCTTCATTTGAAACAATGCGGAATAGTTTTGCAACTCACGCCACCTGGAACACCACAACGTAATGGTCTGTCCGAACATCGTAACTGCACTTTATTAGATATGGTGCGACCTATGATGTCTCTCACTGATTTACTGCTATCGTTTTGGGGTGATGCTTTAGAGACAACTGCATTCACGTTAAATAGGGCACCATCAAAATCCGTTGAGATGACACCTTATGAACTGTGGCTTGGCAAGAAACCCAAGTTGTCGTTTCTTAAAGTTTGGGGCTGCGATGCTTATGTGAAAAAGCTTCAACCTGATAAGCTCGAACCCAAATCGGAGAAATGTGTCTTCATAGGATACCCAAAGGAGACTGTTGTGTACACCTTCTACCACAGATCCGAAGGCAAGATATTCGTTGCTAAGAATGGATCCTTTCTAGAGAAGGAGTTTCTCTCAAAAGAAGTGAGTGGGAGGAAAGTAGAACTTGACGAGGTAATTATACCTACTCCCTTATTGGAAAGTAGTTCATCACTGAAATCAGTTCCAGTGATTCCTACACCAGTAAGTGAGGAAGCTAATGATGATGATCATGAAACTTCTGATCAAGTTACTACCGAACCTCGTAGGTCAACTAGAGTAAGATCTGCACCAGAGTTGTACGGTAATCCTATTCTGGAGGTCATATTACTTGACCATGACAAACATACGAACTATGAGGAAGCAATGATGAGCCCAAATTCCGCAAAATGGCTTGAGGCCATGAAATCTGAGATGGGATCCATGTATGAGAACAAAGTGTGGACTTTGGTTGACTTGCCCGATGATCGGCAGGCAATAGAGAATAAATGGATCTTCAAGAAGACGATGAGGCTTTCTCACCCATAGCGATGCTTAAGTCCATCCGAATCATGTTAGCAATTGCCGCATTTTATGAGTATGAAATTTGGCAAATGGATGTCAAAAACTAAATTCTTTAATGGATATCTTAAAGAAGATTTGTATATGATACAACCAGAAGGTTTTGTTGATCCAAAAGGTGATAACAAAGTGTGCAAGCTCCAGCGATCCATTTATGGACTGGTGCAAACCTCTCGGAGTTGGAATATACGCTTTGATAGTGTGATCAAAGCATATGGTTTAATACAGACTTTTGGAGAAGCCTGTATTTACAAGAAAGTGAGTGGGAGATCTGTAGCATTTCTGATATTATATGTGGATGACATATTGCTGATCGGAAATGATACTGAATTTCTGAATAGCATAAAAGGGTACTTGAATAATAATTTTTCAATGAAAGACCTCGGTGAAGCTGCTTATATATTGGGCATCAAGATCTATAGAGATAGATCAACACGCTTAATTGGACTTTCACAAAGCATATACCTTGATAAAGTTTTGCAGAAGTTTAAAATGGATCAAGCAAAGAAAGGGTTCTTGCCTATGTTACAAGGTGTGAAGTTGAGTCAGACTCAATGCACGACCACTGCAGAAGATAGAGAGAAAACGAAAGTCATTCCCTATGCTTTAGCCATAGGATCTATCATGTATGCAATGTTGTGTACCAGACCTGATGTGTGCCTTGCTATTAGTTTAGCAGGGAGGTACCAAAGTAATCCAGGAGTGGATAACTAGACAATGGTCAAGAATATCCTGAAATACCTGAAAAGAACTAAGGATATGTTTCTCGTTTATGGAGGTGACAAAGAGCTCGTCATAAACGGTTATGTCGATGCAAGCTTTGACACTGATACGGATGACACTAAGTCACAAACCGGATACGTATTTTTTATTAAATAGTGGAGCTGTCAGTTGGTGCAGTTCCAAGTAGAGCGTCGTTGTGGGATCTACATGTGAACGGAGTACATAGCTGCTTAGGAAGCAGCAAATAAACGAGTCTGGATGAAGGAGTTCATATCCGATCTAGGTTTCATACCTAGTGCATCGGGTCCAATGAAAATCTTTTGTGACAATACTGGAGCAATTGCCTTGGCAAAGGAATCCAGATTTCACAAGAGAACCAATCACATCAAGAGACACTTCAATTCCATCCGCGATCAAGTCAAGGAGGGAGACATAGAGATTTGCAAGATACATACGGATCTGAATGTTGTAGACCTGTTGACTAAGCCTCTCTCACGAGCAAAACATGATCAGCACCAAGACTCCATGGGTGTTAGAATCATTACAATGTAATCTAGATTATTGACTATAGTGCAAGTGGGAGACTGAAGGAAATATGCCCTAGAGGCAATAATAAAGTTGTTATTTATATTTCCTTATATCATGATAAATGTTTATTATTCATGCTAGAATTGTATTAAGCGGAAACTTAGTACATGTGTGAATACATAGACAAACAGAGTGTCACTATTATGGCTCTACTTGACTAGCTCATTGATTAAAGATGGTTAAGTTTCCTAGCCATGGACAAAGAGTTGTAATTTGATGAATGGGATCACATCATTAGAGAATGATGTGATTGACTTGACCCATCTGTTAGCTTAGCATGATGATCGTTTAGTTTACTGCTATTGCTTTCTCCATAACTTATACATGTTCCTATGACTGAGATTATGCAACTCCAGAATACCGAAGGAACACTTTGTGTGATACCAAACGTCACAACGTAACTGGGTGATTATAAAGGTGCTCTATAGGTGTCTCTGATGGTACTTGTTGAGTTGGCATAGATCGAGATTAGGATTTGTCATTCCGATTGTTGGAGAGGTATCTCTGGGCCTTCTCGGTAATGCACATCACTATAAGCCTTGCAAGCAATGTGACTAATGAGTTAGTTACGGGATGTAGCATTAAAGAATAAGTAAAGAGACTTGCCGGTAACGAGATTGAACAAGGCATGATGATACCGACGATCGAATCTCGGGCAAGTAACATACCGATGACAAAGGGAACAACGTATATTGTTATGCGGTTTGACCAATAAAGATCTTCGTAGAATATGTAGGAACCAATATGAGGATCCAGGTTCTGCTATTGGTTATTAACCGGAGATGAGTCTCGGTCATGTCTACATAGTTCTCGAACCCGTAGGGTCCGCACGCTTAACGTTCGGTGACGATAGGTATTATAAGTTTATGTGTTTTGATGTACCGAAGGTTGTTCGGAGTCCCGGATGTGATCACGGGCATGACGAGGAATCTCGAAGTGGTCGAGACGTAAAGATCGATATATTGGAAGCCTATGTTTGGACATCGGAATGGTTCCGGGTGAGTTCGGGAATATATTGGAGTACCGGGAGGTTATCGGAACCCCCTGGGAAGTATATGAGCCTTATTGGGCCTTACTGGGAGAGAGGAGAAGGGAGCCTAGGAGGGGGCGCACCACCAAGCCCAATCCAAATTGGGTGGGGGGCCGGCCCCCCTTTCCTTCCTCCTTCCTCCCCCTTCCTTCCTCTCCTAGTCCAACTAGGGAAGGGGGGATCCTACTCCCGGTGGGAGTAGGACTCCTCCAGGGCACGCCATAGAGGGTCGGCCCTCCCCTCTCCTCCACTCCTTTATATACGGGGGAGGGGGCACCCCATAGACACACAAGTTGACAATTGTCTTAGCCGTGTGCGGTGCCCCCCTCCACCATAATCCACCTCGGTCATATTGTAGCTGTGCTTAGGAGAAGCCATGTTCCGGTAGCTTCATCATCACCGTCATCACGCCATCATGCTGACGAAACTCTCCCTCGACACTCAGCTGGATCTAGAGTTCATGGGACATCACCGAGCTGAACATGTGCAGATCGCGGAGGTGCCGTACCTTCGGTGCTAGGATCGGTCGGATCGTGAAGACGTTCGACTACATCAACCGTGTTGTCATAACGCTTCCGCTTACGGTCTACGAGGGTACATGGACAACACTCTTCCCCTCTCGTTGCTATGCGTCACCATGATAGATCTTGCGTGTGCGTAGGATTTTTTTTTGAAATTACTGCGTTTCCCAACACGAATAATACCTTCCAATATATGAATCTTTACCTCTCGACCATTTCGAGACTCCTCGTCATGTCCGTGATCTCATCCGGGACTCCGAACGAACTTCGGTCACCAAAACACATAACTCATAATACAAATCGTCATCGAATGTTAAGCGTGCGGACCCTTCGGGTTCAAGAACTATGTAGACATGACCGAGACACATCTTTGGTCAATAACCAATAGCGGAACCTGGATGCTCATATTGGTTCCTACATATTCTACGAAGATCTTTATCGGTCAAACCGCATAACAACATATGTCATTCCCTTTGTCATCAGTATGTTACTTGCCCGAGATTCGATCGTCGGTATCATCATACTGTTGGGGAACGTAGTAATTTCAAAAAAATTCCTACGCACACGCAAGATCATGGTGATGCATAGCAACGAGAGGGGAGAGTGTGATCTACGTACCCTTGTAGACCGACAGCGAAAGCGTTAGCACAACGCGGTTGATGTAGTCGTACGTCTTCACAGCCCGACCGATCAAGCACCGAAACTACGGCACCTCCGAGTTTTAGCACATGTTCAGCTTGATGACGATCCCCGGACTCCGATCCAGCAAAGTGTCGGGGTAGAGTTCCGTCAGCACGACGGCGTGGTGACGATCTGTTGGGTTTCGTAGTAATTTCAAAAAAAATTCCTACGCACATGCAAGATCATGGTGATGCATAGCAACGAGAGGGGGAGAGTGTGATCTGCGTACCCTTGTAGATCGACAACGGAAGCGTTAACTTGGTTGATGTAGTCATACGTATTCACGGCCCGACCGATCAAGCACCGAAACTATGGCACCTGCGAGTTCAAGCACACGTTCAGCTCGATGACGATCCCCAGACTCCGATCCAGCAAAGTGTCGGGGAAGAGTTCCGTCAGCACGACGGCGTGGTGACGATCTTGATGTACTACTGTCGCAGGGCTTCGCCTAAGCACCGCTACAATATTATCGAGGACTATGGTGGAAGGGGGCACCGCACACGGCTAAGAATATGATCACGTGGATCAACTTGTGTGTCTAGGGGTGCCCCTTGCCTCCGTATATAAAGGATCCAAGGGGGGTGCGGCCAGCCCTAGTAGGAGGCGCGCAGGAGGAGTCCTACTCCTACCGGGAGTAGGACTCCCCTCCCTTTCCTTGTCCAAGTAGGAGAGGGGGAAGGAGAGAAGGAAAAAGGGGGGGGCGCCACCCCTCCCTCCTTGTCCAATTCGGACTAGGGGGAGAGGGGGCGTGCGGCCTGCCCTGGCAGCCCCTCCTCTTCTCCACTTTAGGCCCATGAGGCCCATTAACCCCCCGGGGGGTTCCGGTAACCCCCCGGTGCTCCGGTTTTATCCGAAACTTCCCCGGAACACTTCCGATGTCCGAATATAGCCGTCCAATATATCAATCTTTATGTCTCGACCATTTCGAGACTCCTCGTCATGTCCGTGATCGCATCCGGGACTCCGAACTAACTTCGGTACATCAAAACTCATAAACTCATAATATAACTGTCATCGAAACCTTAAGCGTGCGGACCCTGCGGGTTCGAGAACAATGTAGACATGACCGAGACACGTCTCCGGTCAATAACCAATAGCGGAACCTGGATGCTCATATTGGCTCCTACATATTCTACGAAGATCTTTATCGGTTAGACCGCATAACAACATACGTTGTTCCCTTTGTCATCGGTATGTTACTTGCCCGAGATTCGATCGTCGGTATCCCATACATAATTCAATCTCATTACCGGCAAGTCTCTTTACTCGTTCCGTAATACATCATCTCACAACTAACTCATTAGTTGCAATGCTTGCAAGGCTTATGTGATGTGTATTACCGAGAGGGCCCAGAGATACCTCTCCGACAATCGGAGTGACAAATCCTAATCTCGAAATACGCCAACCCAACATGTACCTTTGGAGACACCTGTAGAGCTCCTTTATAATCACCCAGTTACGTTGTGACGTTTGGTAGCACACAAAGTGTTCCTCCGGCAAATGGGAGTTGCATAATCTCATAGTCATAGGAACATGTATAAGTCATGAAGAAAGCAATAGCAACATACTAAACGATCGGGTGCTAAGCTAATGGAATGGGTCATGTCAATCACATCATTCTCCTAATGATGTGATCCCGTTAATCAAATAACAACTCTTTGTCTATGGTTAGGAAACATAACCATCTTTGATTAACGAGCTAGTCTAGTAGAGGCATACTAGTGACACTCTGTTTGTCTGTGTATTCACACATGTATTATGTTTCCGGTTAATACAATTCTAGCATGAATAATAAACATTTATGATGAAATAAGGAAATAAATAATAACTTTATTATTGCCTCTAGGGCATATTTCGTTCACATACCTAGTTCAATCTCATTGTTGGCAAGTCTCTTTAGTCATTCCGTAATACATCATCCCGCAACTAACTCATTAGTCACATTGCTTGCAAGGCTTATAGTGATGTGCATTACCGAAAGGGCCCAGAGATACCTCTCCGATATTGGGAGTGACAAATCCTAATCTTGATCTATGCCAACCCAACAAACACCTTCAGAGGCACCTGTAGAGCATCTTTATAATCACCCAATTACGTTGTGACATTTGATAGCACACAAGGTGTTCCTCCGGTACTCGGGAGTTGCATAATCTCATGGTCGGAGGAATATGTATAAGTCATGAAGAAAGCAATAGCAATAAAAATAAACGAACATAATGCTAAGCTAACAGATGGGTCTTGTCCATCACATCATTCTCTAATGATGTGATCCCGTTTATCAAATGACAACACATGTCTATGGTCAGGAAACTTAACCACCTTTGATTAACGAGCTAGTCAAATAGAGGCATACTAGGGACACTCTGTTTTGTCTATGTATTCACACATGTACTAAGTTTCCGATTAATACAATTCTAGCATGAATAATAAACATTTATCATGATATAAGAAAATATAAATAACAACTTTATTATTGCCTCTAAGGCATATTTCCTTCAGGTACCGTTTACATAGTGTTGCTTGGTTCTCCTACTGGACTGATACCTTGGTTTCACTACCGAGGGAAATACCTACTGTAGATGTATTGCATCATTCCTTCCTCTTTAGGGAAATACCGACACAGTTTCAAGCCGCATCAATACCTTAGTTCTTAACTGAGGGAAGTACTTATCTCTACTTTGCTGCATCACCCTTTCCTCTTCAAGGAAAAAACCAACGCAAGCTCAAGAAGTAGCAAGTATCGCCAGTGAAATCGCTCCACCGTAGAGCAAAAGTGCTCCGCCTCTGGTTCTGCCTCGAGGCGGCGACGGCTGGTCCCGAAAGTCTTACCTTAGTTTATTCTAGGGTAAATGGCTTCATATAGGAGAATATGGCCAACAGTGGGCCTCTATGGGCCCACAAGCCACCTGGGTGCGCCCTGGGGGTAGGGCACTCCCTGGCTTGTGGGCCCATCCAGGGTCTTCTTCTGTACTTCTTTCTTCCAGTTTTTTGTATATTACAAAATAAATCTCCTTAAATTTTCACGTCATTTTGAGCTCCCGAGAATTGCTATATCTGTAGTGGCTTTTTTAGGTCAGAAGTCTAGCTTCCAGCAATCTCCCTCTTTTGATGTGTCTTGCACTTAAGAGAGAAAATGCATTAGAATTGCATCATAATATGGAATATAACTTCAAAACAATATAAATAACAGTAGAAAAACATGATGCAAAATGGTCGTATCAGTCTCGAGCAACTTTAACCCCCACAACCACAGATTCTGGTTCGATGGACCCTCCCTGGGTCTGCCAACTAACCATGCATTTATGACAAGGCGTGCATACTCTGAAGTGGCTTATGTACTCTAGGGGCTAATGCTGACAAAGCAGCACGTTTGGTCACGTCATCCCCCAACAGTATGGCTTCTCACCTGTCAAGGCATGACAGGGGTGTCAGCCACCTTTTGACTTTGGCTGCGCCAAGGATGGAGCGGCTACTGAAGGAAATATGCCCTGGAGGCAATAATAAAGTTGTTATTTATATTTTCTTATATCATGATAAATGTTTATTATTCATGCTAGAATTGTATTAACCGGAAACTTAGTACATGTGTGAATACATAGACAAACAGAGTGTCACTAGTTTGCCTCTACTTGACTAGCTCGTTGAATCAAAGATGGTTAAGTTTCCTAACCATAGACATGATTTGTAATTTGATTAACGGGATCACATCATTAGAGAATGATGTGATTGACTTGACCCATTCCCTTAGCTTGGCATGATGATTGTTTAGTTTGTTGCTAGTGCTTTCTTCATGACTTATACATGTTCCTCTGACTATGATATTATGCAACTCCCGAATACCGGAGGAACACTTTGTGTGCTACCAAACGTCACAACGTACCTGGGTGATTATAAAGGTGCTCTACAGGTGTCTCTGATGGTACTTGTTGAGTTGGCATAGATCAAGATTAGGACTTGTCACTCCGATTGTCGGAAAGGTATCTCTGGGCCCTCTCGGTAATGCACATCACTATAAGCCTTGCAAGCATTGTGACTAATGAGTTAGTTGCGGGATGATGTATTACGGAACGAGTAAAGAGTGGGCCTCATGGGCCAAGTGGTGGAAGAGAGGAGGCAGGACAAGGCAGGGCATGCGGCCCCCCTAGCCCAAACCGAATTGGATTAGGGGCGGCCCCCCTTTCCTCCTTTCCTCCCCCTCCTTCCTTCTCCCTCTCCTCCTTCCTTTCCCCCTCCTAGTAGGAGTAGGAAAGGGGAGTCCTACTCCTACAAGGAGGAGGACTCTGTTGGGGAACGTAGTAATTTCAAAAAATTTCCTACGCACACGCAAGATCATGGTGATGCATAGCAACGAGAGGGGAGAGTGTTGTCTACGTACCCTCGTAGACCGGCAACGGAAGCATTGACACAACATAGAGGAAGTAGTCGTACGTCTTCCCAATCCGACCGATCCAAGTACCGAACGTACGGCACCTCCGAGTTCTGCACATGTTCAACACGGTGACGTCCCTCGAGCTCCGATCCAGCCGAGTGTTGAGGGAGAGTTTCGTCAGCACGACGGCGTGATGACGGTGATGATGTTCTACCGACGCAGGGCTTCGCATAAGCACCGCTACGATATGACCGAGGTGGAATATGGTGGAAGGGGGCACCGCACACGGCTAAGGAACAATCACGAAGATCAACTTGTGTGTCATGGGGTGTCCCCCTGCCCCCGTATATAAAGGAGGGAGGGGGAGGTGCGGCCGGCCCCTAGGGGTGCGCCTGGAGGAGTCCTACTCCCACCGGGAGTAGGACTCCCCCCTCTTGCCTTGTTGGAGAAGGAAAGGGGAAGGGGGGAAGAGGAAAGGGGGGCGCTGCCCTCCCTTCCTTGTCCTATTCGGACTAGGGGAAGGAGGCACGCGGCCTGCCCTGGCCAGCCCTCCTCTTCTCCCTTAGGGCCCATGTAGGCCCATTAACCCCCCCCCCCCCCGGGGGGGGGAGGGGTTCCGGTAACCCCCCGGTACTCCGGTAAAATCCCGATTTCACCCGGAACGATTCCGATATCCAAATATAGGATTCCAATATATCAGTCTTTATGTCTCGACCATTTCGAGACTCTTCTTCATGTCCGTGATCACACCCGGGACTTCGAACAACCTTCAGTACATCAAAACACAAAAACCCTAATTACGATCGTCACCGAACTTTAAGCGTGCGGACCCTACAGGTTCTAGAACTATGTAGACATGACCGAGACACGTCTCTGGTCAATAACCAATAACGGAACCTAGATGCTCATATTGGTTCCTACATATTCTATGAAGATCTTTATCGGTCAAACCGCATAACAACATACGTTGTTCCCTTTGTCATCGGTATGTTACTTGCCCAAGATTCGAGCATCGGTATCATCATGCCTTGTTCAATCTCGTTACCGGCAAGTCTCTTTACTCGTTCCGTAATACATCATTCCGCAACTAACTCATTAGTTGCAATGCTTGCAAGGCTTAAGTGATGTGCATTACCGAGTGGGCCTAGAGATACCTCTCCGACAATCGGAGTGACAAATCCTAATCTCGAAATACGCCAACCCAACAAGTACCTTCAGAGACACCTGTAGAGCACCTTTATAATCACCCAGTTACGTTGTGACATTTGGTAGCACACAAAGTGTTCCTCCGGTAAACGGGAGTTGCATAATCTCATAGTCATAGGAACATGTATAAGTTATGAAGAGAGCAATAGCAACAAACTAAATGATCAAGTGCTAAGCTAACGGAATGGGTCAAGTCAATCACATCATTCTCCTAATGATGTGATCTCGTTAATCAAATGACAACTCATGTCTATGGTTAGGAAACATAACCATCTTCGATCAACGAGCTAGTCAAGTAGAGGCATACTAGTGACACTCTGTTTGTCTATGTATTCACACATGTATTATGTTTCCGGTTAATACAATTCTAGCATGAATAATAAACATTTATCATGATATAAGGAAATAAATAATAACTTTATTATTGCCTCTAGGGCATATTTCCTTCAGTCTCCCACTTGCACTAGAGTCAATAATCTAGATTACACAGTAATGATTCTAACACCCATGGAGCCTTGGTGCTGATCATGTTTTGCTCGTGGAAGAGGCTTAGTCAGCGGGTCTGCAACATTCAGATCCGTATGTATCTTGCAAATTTCTATGTCTCCCACTTGGACTAAATCCCGAATGGAATTGAAGCGTCTCTTGACGTGCTTGGTTCTCTTGTGAAATCTGGATTCCTTTGCCAAGGCAATTGCACCAGTATTGTCACAAAAGATTTTCATTGGACCCGATGCACTAGGTATGACACCTAGATCGGATATGAACTCCTTCATCCAGACTCCTTCATTTGCTGCTTCTGAAGCAGCTATGTACTCCGCTTCACATGTAGATCCCGCCACAACGCTTTGTTTAGAACTGCACCAACTGACAGCTCCACTGTTTAATGTAAACACGTATCCGGTTTGCGATTTAGAATCGTTCGGATCAGTGTCAAAGCTTGCATAAATGTAACCATTTACGATGAGCTCTTTGTCACCTCCATATACGAGAAACATATCCTTACTCCTTTTCAGGTACTTCAGGATGTTCTTGACCGTTGTCCAATGATCCACTCCTGGATTACTTTGGTACCTCCCTGCTAGACTTATAGCAAGGCACACATCAGGTCTGGTACACAGCATTGCATGCATGATAGAGCCTATGGCGGAAGCATAGGGAACATCTTTCATTTTCTCTCTATCTTCTGCGATGGTCGGACATTGAGTCTTACTCAACTTCACACCTTGTAACACAGGCAAGAACCCTTTCTTTGCTTGATCCATTTTGAACTTCTTCAAAACTTTGTCAAGGTATGTGCTTTGTGAAAGTCCAATTAAGCGTCTTGATCTATCTCTATAGATCTTAATGCCCAATATGTAAGCAGCTTCACCGAGGTATTTCATTGAAAAACTCTTATTCAAGTATCCCTTTATGCTATCCAGAAATTCTATATCATTTCCAATCAGTAATATGTCATCCACATATAATATCAGAAATGCTACAGAGCTCCCACCCACTTTCTTGTAAATATAGGCTTCTTCAAAAACTCTGTACAAAACCAAATGCTTTGATCACACTATCAAAGCGTTTATTCCAACTCCGAGAGGCTTGCACCAGTCCATAAATGGATCGCTAGAGCTTGCACACTTTGTTAGCTCCCTTTGGATCGACAAAACCTTCTGGTTGCATCATATACAACTCTTCTTCCAGAAATCCATTCAGGAATGCAGTTTTGACATCCATCTGCCAAATTTCATAATCATAAAATGCGGCAATCGCTAACATGATTCGGATAGACTTAAGCATCGCTACGAGTGAGAAGGTCTCATCATAGTCAATCCCTTGAACTTGTCGAAAACCTCTCGCAACAAGTCGAGCTTTGTAGACAGTAATATTACTGTCAGCGTTAGTCTTCTTCTTGAAGATCCATTTATTCTCAATTGCTTGCCGATCAACGGGCAAGTCAACCAAAGTCCACACTTTGTTCTCATACATGGATCCCATCTCATATTTCATGGCTTCTAGCCATTTTGCGGAATCTGGGCTCACCATCGCTTCTTCATAGTTCGTAGGTTCATCATGATCTAGTAGCATGACTTCTATAATAGGATTACCGTACCACTCTGGTGAGGATCTTACTCTGGTTGATCTACGAGTTTCGGTAGTAACTTGATCTGAAGTTTCATGATCATTATCATTAGCTTCCTCACTAATTGGTATAGGTGTCATAGAAACCGGTTTCTGTGATGTACTACTTTCCAATAAGGGAGCAGGTACAGTTACCTCATCAAGTTCTACTTTCCTCCCACTCACTTCTCTCGAGAGAAACTCCTTCTCTAGAAAGGATCCATTCTTAGCAACGAATGTCTTGCCTTCAGATCTATGATAGAAGGTGTACCCAACAGTCTCCTTTGGGTATCCTATGAAGACACATTTCTTCGATTTGGGTTCGAGCTTATCAGGTTGAACCTTTTTCACATAAGCATCGCAGCCCCAAACTTTTAGAAATGACAACTTTGGTTTCTTGCCAAACCACAATTCATATGGCGTCATTTCAACGGATTTCGATGGTGCCCTATTTAACGTGAATGCAGCCGTCTCTAAAGCATAACCCCAAAACTATAGCGGTAAATCAGTAAGAGACATCATAGATCGCACCATATCTAATAAAGTATGATTACGAGTTCGGACACACCATTACGCTGTGGTGTTCCGGGTGGCATGAGTTGTGAAACTATTCCGCATTGTTCCAAATGTAGACCAAACTTGTAACTCAAATATTCTCCTCCACGATCAGATCATAGAAACTTTATTTTCTTGTTACGATGATTTTCAACTTCACCCTGAAATTCTTTGAACTTTTCAAATGTTTCAGACTTATGCTTCATTAAGTAGATATACCCATATCTGCTTAAATCATCTATGAAGGTGAGAAAATAACGATATCCGCCACGAGCCTCAACATTCATTGGACCACATACATCTATATGTATGATTTCCAATTAATCTGTTGCTCTCTCCATAGTACCGGAGAACGGCGTTTTAGTCATCTTGCCCATGAGGCACGGTTCGCAAGTACCAAGTGATTCATAATCAAGTGATTCCAAAAGTCCATCAGTATGGAGTTTCTTCATGCTCTTTACACCGATATGACCTAAACGACAGTGCCACAAATAAGTTGCACTATCATTATCAACTCTGCATATTTTGGCTTCAACATTATGAATATGTGTATCACTACTATCGAGATTCATCAAAAATAGACCACTCTTCAAGGGTGCATGACCATAAAAGATATTACTCATATAAATAGAACAACCATTATTCTCTGATTTAAATGAATAACCGTCTCGCATCAAACAAGATCCAGATATAATGTTCATGCTCAACGCTGGCACCAAATAACAATCATTTAGGTCTAATACTAATCCCGAAGATAGATGTAGAGGTAGCGTGCCGACTGCGATCACATCGACTTTGGAACCATTTCCCACGCGCATCGTCACCTCGTCCTTCGCCAGTGTTTGCTTAATCCGTAGTCCCTGTTTCGAGTTGCAAATATTAGCAACATAACCAGTATTAAATACCCAGGTGCTACTGCGAGCTCTAGTAAGATACACATCAATAACATGTATATCACATATACCTTTTTTCACCTTGCCATCCTTCTTATCCGCCAAATACTTGGGGCAGTTCCGCTTCCAGTGTCCAGCCTGCTTGCAGTAGAAGCACTCAGTTTCACGCTTAGGTCCCGATTTGGGTTTCTTCTTCTGAGCAGCAACTTGCTTGCTGTTCTTCTTGAAGTTCTCCTTCTTCTTCCCTTTGCCCTTTTTCTTGAAACTGGCGGTCTTGTTGACCATCAACACTTGATGCTCCTTCTTAATTTCTACCTCCACAGCATTTAGCATTGCGAAGAGCTCGGGAATCGTCTTATCCATCCCTTGCATGTTATAGTTCATCATGAAGCTCTTGTAGCTTGGTGGCAGTGATTGAAGAACTCTGTCAATGACACTATCAACAGGAAGATTAACTACCAGTTGAGTCAAGTGATTATGATACCCAGACATTTTGAGTATATGTTCACTGACAGAACTATTCTCCTCCATCTTGCAGCTATAGAACTTATTGGAGACTTCATATCTCTCAATCCGGGCATTTGCTTGAAATATTATCTTCAACTCCCGGAACATCTCATATGCTCCATGACGTTCAAAACATCGTTGAAGTCCCAATTCTAAGCCGTAAAGTATGGCACACTGAACTATTGAGTAGTCATCAACTTTGCTCTACCGGACGTTCATAACATCTGGTGTTGCTCCAGCAGCAGGCCTGGCACCCAACGGTGCTTCCAGGATGTAATTCTTCTGTGCAGCAATGAGGATAATCCTCAAGTTATGGACCCAGTCCGTGTAATGCTACCATCATCTTTCAACTTTGCTTTCTCAAGGAACGCATTAAAATTCAACGGAACAACGGCACGGGCCATCTATCTACAACCAAACATGGACAAGCAAGATACTATCAGGTACTAAGTTCATGATAAATTTAAGTTCAATTAATCATATTACTTAAGAACTCCCACTTAGAAAGAAATCCCTCTAATATTCTAAGTGATCATGTGATCCAAATCAACTAAACCATAACCGATCATCACGTGAAATGGAGTAGCTTTCAATGGTGAACATTAATATGTTGATCATATCTACTATATGATTCACGCTCGACCTTTCGGTCTCAGTGTTCCGAGGCCATATCTGCATATGCTAGGCTCGTCAAGTTTAACCTGAGTATTCTGCGTGTGCAAAACTGGCTTGCACCCGTTGTAGATGGACGTAGAGCTTATCACACCCGATCATCATGTGGTGTCTGGGCACGATGAACTTTGGCAATGGTGCATACTCAGGGAGAACACTTTTATCTTGAAGTTTAGTGAGAGATCATCTTATAATGCTACCGCCAATCAAAGCAAGATAATATGCATAAAAGATAAACATCACATGCAATCAATATAAGTGATATGATATGGCCATCATCATCTTGTACTTGTGATCTCCATCTCCGAAGTACCGTCATGATCACCATCGTCACCGGCGCGACACCTCACTACTAGGAAAAGGGTTATAGATGAAATTGACACTAGTGGCGCACCAGAGAAGTGGTGCGCCACTACTATATACTAATGGTGCACCATGTGGTGATGCGCCATTAGTGTGGAAGACACTAATGGCGCACCAGGCACAAGGTGCGCCACAAGTAACATTTTTTTTCATTTTTCCAAACATACTAATGGCGCATCCTGGAAAAGTGCGCCATTAGTAGTTCTAACTAGTAATGGCGCACCAGCCATGGAGTGCACCACTACTGTATTTTTTTATTCTTTTTTTTGCAAAGCTACTAATGGCGCACCGTTGCAAAGTGCGCCATCACTAGTTTAAACTAGTAATGGCGCACTATGCTACGGTGCACCATTAGTATATATATATATATATTACTTTTTTTGCAAAACTACTAATGGCGCACGGCCAGGAGGTGCGCCATTAGTATGTTGGGTTAAGTCTCCTTTGGGTATCCTATGAAGACACATTTCTCTGATTTGGGTTCGAGCTTATCAGGTTGAAGCTTTTTCACATAAGCATCGTAGCCCCAAACTTTTAGAAATGACAACTTTGGTTTCTTGCCAAACCACAATTCATAAGGCGTCATTTCAACGGATTTTGATGCTGCCCTATTTAACGTGAATGCAGCCGTCTCTAAAGCATAACCCCAAAACGATAGCGGTAAATCAGTAAGAGACATCATAGATCGCACCATATCTAATAAAGTACGATTACGGCGTTCGGACACACCATTACGCTGTGGTGTTCCGGGTGGCGTGAGTTGTGAAACTATTCCGCATTGTTCCAAATGTAGACCAAACTCGTAACTCAAATATTCTCCTCCACGATCAGATCGTAGAAACTTTATTTTCTTGTTACGATGATTTTCAACTTCACCCTGAAATTCTTTGAACTTTTCAAATGTTTCAGACTTATGCTTCATTAAGTAGATATACCCATATCTGCTTAAATCATCTATGAAGGTGAGAAAATAACGATATCCGCCACGAGCCTCAACATTCATCGGACCACATACATCTGTATGTATGATTTCCAATTAATCTGTTGCTCTCTCCATAGTACCGGAGAACGGCGTTTTAGTCATCTTGCCCATGAGGCACGGTTCGCAAGTACCAAGTGATTCATAATCAAGTGATTCCAAAAGTCCATCAGTATGGAGTTTCTTCATGTGCTTTACACCGATATGACCTAAACGACAGTGCCACAAATAAGTTGCACTATCATTATCAACTCTGCATATTTTGGCTTCAACATTATGAATATGTGTATCACTACTATCGAGATTCATCAAAAATAGACCACTCTTCAAGGGTGCATGACCATAAAAGATATTACTCATATAAATAGAACAACCATTATTCTCTGATTTAAATGAATAACCGTCTCGCATCAAACAAGATCCAGATATAATGTTCATGCTCAATGCTGGCACCAAATAACAATCATTTAGGTCTAATACTAATCCTGAAGATAGATGTAGAGGTAGCGTGCCGACTGCGATCACATCGACTTTGGAACCATTTCCCACGCGCATCGTCACCTCGTCCTTCGCCAGTGTTTGCTTAATCCGTAGTCCCTGTTTCGAGTTGCAAATATTAGCAACGGAACCAGTATTAAATACCCAGGTGCTACTGCGAGCTCTAGTAAGATACACATCAATAACATGTATATCACATATACCTTTGTTCACCTTGCCATCCTTCTTATCCGCCAAATACATGGGGCAGTTCCGCTTCCAGTGTCCAGCCTGCTTGCAGTAGAAGCACTCAGTTTCACGCTTAGGTCCCGATTTGGGTTTCTTCTCCTGAGCAGCAACTTGCTTGTTGTTCTTCTTGAAGTTCTCCTTCTTCTTCCCTTTGCCCTTTTTCTTGAAACTGGCGGTCTTGTTGACCATCAACACTTGATGCTCCTTCTTAATTTCTACCTCCGCAGCCTTTAGCACTGCGAAGAGCTCGGGAATCGTCTTATCCATCCCTTGCATGTTATAGTTCATCATGAAGCTCTTGTAGCTTGGTGGCAGTGATTGAAGAACTCTGTCAATGACACTATCAATAGGAAGATTAACTACCAGTTGAGTCAAGTGATTATGATACCCAGACATTTGGAGTATATGTTCACTGACAGAACTATTCTCCTCCATCTTGCAGCTATAGAACTTATTGGAGACTTCATATCTCTCAATCCGGGCATTTGCTTGAAATATTATCTTCAACTCCCGGAACATCTCATATGCTCCATGAAGTTCAAAACACCGTTGAAGTCCCAATTCTAAGCCGTAAAGCATGGCACACTGAACTATTGAGTAGTCATCAACTTTGCTCTGCCGGACGTTCATAACATCTGGTGTTGCTCCAGCAGCAGGCCTGGCACCCAACGGTGCTTCCAGGATGTAATTCTTCTGTGCAGCAATGAGGATAATCCTCAAGTTATGGACCCAGTCCGTGTAATGCTACCATCATCTTTCAACTTTGCTTTCTCAAGGAACGCATTAAAATTCAATGGAACAACGACACGGGCCATCTATCTACAACCAAACATAGACAAGCAAGATACTATCAGGTACTAAGTTCATGATAAATTTAAGTTCAATTAATCATATTACTTAAGAACTCCCACTTAGAAAGATATCCCTCTAATATTCTAAGTGATCACGTGATCCAAATCAACTAAACCATAACCGATCATCACGTGAAATGGAGTAGCTTTCAATGGTGAACATCAATATGTTGATCATATCTACTATATGATTCATGCTCGACCTTTCGGTCTCAGTGTTCCGAGGCCATATCTGCATATGCTAGGCTCGTCAAGTTTAACCTGAGTATTCTGCGTGTGCAAAACTGGCTTGCACCCGTTGTAGATGGACGTAGAGCTTATCACACCCGATCATCACGTGGTGTCTGGGCACGACGAACTTTGGCAATGGTGCATACTCAGGGAGAACACTTTTATCTTGAAATTTAGTGAGAGATCATCTTATAATGCTACCGCCAATCAAAGCAAGATAATATGCATAAAAGATAAATATTACATGCAATCAATATAAGTGATATGATATGGCCATCATCATCGTGTACTTGTGATCTCCATCTCCGAAGTACCGTCATGATCACCATCGTCACCGGCGCGACACCTCACTACTAGGAAAAGGGCTATAGATGAAATTGACACTAATGGCGCACCAGAGAAGTGGTGCGCCACTACTATATACTAATGGTGCACCATGTGGTGATGCGTCATTAGTGTGGAAGACACTAATGGCGCACCAGGCACAAGGTGCGCCACAAGTAACATTTTTTTTTCATTTTTCCAAACATACTAATGGCGCATCCTGGAAAAGTGCGCCATTAGTAGTTCTAACTAGTAATGGTGCACCAGCCATGGAGTGCGCCACTATTGTATTTTTTTATTCTTTTTTTTGCAAAACTACTAATGGCGCACCGTTGCAAAGTGCGCCATTACTAGTTTAAACTAGTAATGGCGCACTATGCCACGGTGCGCCATTAGTATATATATATATATATATATATATATATATATATATATATATATATATATATATTACTTTTTTTGCAAAAGTACTAATGGCGCACGGCCAGGAGGTGCGCCATTAGTATGTTGGGTTACTAATGGTGCATGGCTGTGTGGTGCGCCATTAGTAACCTGGGACCAGCTAGATATTTTGGACAGCCACACCTACACACTCACTTTCCCCACTTCATTCCCTCCACCTCCTTCTCCAAGCTTGTCGGCTGCCTCCTCCTCCTCACCTCATTTGCACCATAGATTCATCAAAATTAAGTGGTGAAATTACCTTTTTTTGATAGGTAAGTAAGGGGAAAGCTATCTTCATGTTGTAGATCTACTTTTTTTCTCCCTAACTCGCTCCAACAACGTGCACATGCACTTTTTGTGGCCTAGCTAGATCTATGTATGTTTGTGGTGTTGCATATATGTTTGTGTTTGCAGGTACCGGTATTTGAAATGCGATAGTTGCCAATTTTTTGCCGGAATGTTGATTCATTTCCGTTTCGGCGAGAATTTTGGCACTAAGCATTCTTTTTGGTCCTATTTTTAGGGAAAGTCATGCCAAAATTTTCTTGGTTCTAAAATATCGTTTTGCTCTACCCCGCAGGCGACCATGGTCCGCACGATGACCGAAGGCATCGTGAATAGGTTTTTGAGCTCCACGAAGGCCGAGATGCTTCAAAAGAACGAGACGGAGATAAGATGTCCGTGTCGAAGATGCAAGCTGAAGAGCCTTATTGCGGACCCGGATTCCGGGCAGGTGCGGGACCACCTGCTCTTGCGTGGTTTCATGGATGGCTATCGGTGGCAAGGTGATGAAGATGACTATGAAGTCGTCCATGGGGGCCGGGCAAGAAATGAGGAAGGGCAACAAGACAACCACCGCGGCTCGGGCGGGCGAGAAGACGAAGAATCTCCAAGACATGATCACGACGGTGATGCTGTACACAGTCATCATGTAGAAGATGCCGGACATGATGATGAGGAAGATGCCGGAGCAGACGAAGGGCATGATCATGAAGATGAAGATGCCGGTGGAGCAGACGACGATGGACCATCGATGGGCTGGGTGCAGGACCCTCATATTCAAGAGCCGCTTCTCAAGCAGACGGATAATGCAAGAGCTGCCGCCAGAGAGAAAGCCAAGCTGGATCAACTAGAGATAGACGTGGTTACTCCATTGTATGAAGGATGCAGACCCGAGGATACCCGCCTAAAAGTAATGCTCATGGCTCTAGAGATGAAGGTAAAACACAAAATGACCGACGCATGCTTCGACGAGAACATGTCATTCTGGCACGAACGTCTTCCCAAGGGGTACAAGTGCCCGACCAGTTTCAAGGAGGCAAAGAAAGTCGTGTGTCCTCTGGATTTACGACACGTGAAATACCATGTGTGCATGAACAATTGCATCATTTATCGAGACGAGCACGTGGAGTCTACCATATGTCCGGTGTGCGGCGTCACTCGATACAAGAAGAGGAAGAAAGCTCCTCGAAAAGTGGTGTGGTACTTTCCGATCACTCCTCGTCTGCAGCGGTATTTCACGGACCCTAAGGTAGCAAAGCTCCTGCGTTGGCACGTGGATAGGGAGGAGAAGAAGCGAGAAGATGACGCAAATGACCCAGAGATAAATAAAAAAGACAAGATGCTGAGTCACCCTAAGGATGGGAGCCAGTGGCAAGCGTTGAACTTCGAACACCCAGAATTTGGGAAGGATCCAAGGAACATCGTGCTGGGCGCGAGCACCGATGGAGTCAATCCGTTTGGCAGCCAGAGAAGCACACATAGCACCTGGCCTGTGTTTGTGTGGATGTACAACCTTCCCCCTTGGTTGTGCATGAAGAGGAAGTACATTCACCTGAGTATGCTAATTGAAGGGCCGAAACAACCAGGGGACGACATCAATCTGTATCTGGGGCTGCTGAAAGAGGAGCTAGACACGCTGTGGAAAATGCTAGCCAATACGTGGGACGCTGTAGATAAAGAATATTTCCCTATGAGAGCCGCACTGCTCACGACGGTGCACGACTATCTCGGTTACGGATATCTAGCGGGGCAGGTGGTCCATGGATTTTCTTGATGCGTCAGGTGCATGGATGACACAACATATCGCCAGCTAGATAGAGATCCCGGGTCTTCAAAAACCGTGTTCGTGGGACATCGAAGGTAGCTTCGTGACGATGACCCGTGGAGGAAATGCAAGGATCTGTTCGATGGTGAAACCGAACCCCGAAGACGCCCGCGTACGAGGAGCGGCGAGGAAATAGATGGGCTATTGAAAAATTGGAAAGATTGCCCACTGCCGGGAAGGAAGCAAAAGGCGCCAGAGCCGGGAAAGAAGTGAAAGGCGCCAGAGCCGCTGTTGAAGGTATGGAAAACAAGGTCTGTTTTCTGGGACTTGCCGTACTGGAAGATCCACCGTGTGCCTCACAGCCTTGATGCCATGCATATCACGAAGAACGTGTGCGAGAGTCTACTTGGTACCCTGCTCAACATGCCAGAGAGGACCAAAGATGGGCCAAAAGCAAGGGCAGACTTGAAATCAATGGGCATCAGGCAGGAGCTTCACGCTAATGATGATGATGATGATGATGATGATGAGGCAAAGTAGGACACAGAAAGTCGTCGCAAAGGCAAAAAGGCCAAGAAGACGGGAAATGACTACCCTCCCGCGTGCTTCACTCTAAGTCAAGAGGAGATCGAGCAGTTTTTCACCTGCCTCGTAGGAGTAAAACTTCCTTACAGTTACGCGGGGAAGATAAGCAGATACCTAGACCCAGCGAAGCAGAAGTTCAGCGGGATGAAGTCTCACGACTGTCACGTGCTGATGACGTAGATACTTCCAGTTGCAATCCGTGGGATCATGGACGCGCACGTCCGTGAAACACTATTTGGCCTATGCAACTTTTTTGACGTCATCTCTCGGAAGTCGATTGGCGTGAGGCAACTCAGAAGGCTACAGGAAGAGATCGTGGTGATACTATGCGAGCTTGAGATGTACTTCCCTCCCGCATTCTTCGACATTATGGTGCATCTGCTGGTCCATATCGTGGAGGATATCATCCAACTCGGGCCGATGTTCCTGCACAGCATGATGCCGTTTGAAAGGATGAATGGTGTCATCAAAGGATACGTTCACAACATGTCACGTATAGAGGGAAGTATAGCCAGGGGCTTTCTGACCGAAGAGTGCATCTCCTACTGCATGAATTATCTAGGCATCAAGAACCCTGTTGGTCTGCCCATCAACAGGAACCTCGGCAGGCTCGCTGGATGGGGTCACCATGAGGGTCGCCGCGAAATGCATGTCGACTTCGAGGGTCGACTCGCCGACTTTGAAAGATCAAACCTAGTCGCGCTACAACACATAGACGTGGTCGATCCTTGGGTGGTAGAGCACAAAACCTTTATTGAGAAGACGTACAATGACCGAGGCCAACAGAGGACGGACGGAGATATAATCAAAGAGCACAACTCATGTTTCACGCGTTGGTTCAAGCAGAAGCTTCTGTTGTACCCTTTACATGAGGATTCTTCTGCGGAAGAACAACTCATATCCGCCTTGTCACAGGGCGCCGAGCACAACCTGATGACCTATGAGGCATACGATATCAACAGCTACACATTCTACACCAAGGACAAGGACATGAAGAGCGATGGTTATCAGAACTCCAGGGTAACGATGGAATCCTACACCGGTAATGACAAGGACAGATACTACGGAAGGATCAAGGAGATCTGGGAGCTGAGCTACGCTGGAGAGAAGGTCCCGATGTTCCGTGTCAGATGGGCCAAGAGCGTCCTAAAAGAAGACCGGTATTTCACCACCATGGTTATACCCGAAGCCAAATCCAAGACCGCGGGTGCAAACGTCACCACGAAAAATGAGCCATGGGTACTGGCATCCCAAGTGGACCAATGCTTCTTCATTACCGACCCGTCAAAGCCCAGTCATGTTGTCGTGAGGAGAGGCAAAAGGAAGATCATCGGAATGGATGGAGTAGCCAATGAGCAAGACTTCGACAAGTACGGCGACCCGAAGATTGAACATGACGACGACGATGAAGTAGCAGCATACACCACAAGAAGAAGCAGGACCACCCTACCTAAAGGACGTCCGTTCCACAGAAGAACTCCATTTGTGAAAAAGAAGGGCAAGAAGATTGTGAATAGATAGCTAGCTAAGATCGATTGTATTTAAATCGTAGCCTTCATTTCTCGATTGTATTTCATGGTCACTTTAATTTTGAACTCATGAATATTTTTAAAATTTCATGGACACTCGATCTCGATCCCCCTCCATCTCAATCGCTATCCCACCTCGCCAGATCCGGTCCCCCTCGCCGCCGAGCACCCCCCGCACCCTCTCCCCCGCTCCATCGGCCGCCACCGCCGACCCCCCGTACCCTCTCCCCTGCACCCTCCCCGGCCCGCTCCACCGTCACAAATGAATGCAACTAAAATTGCAAAAAAACAAATTTAAACAAGTTATTACTGTTTTTAAAAAAATATTACTGTTATGATTTAAACAAGTTTGAACATATTTAAACACAAATAAATATCAAACATCATTTTAAATGTTGTTAACATGGCAACAAACTGCATATTATTTTTCTACATGAAATTCTGAGCATCTAGCATATGTGACATGTTATATTTGGATGCATGGATAAAAAGATATGTGCAAAGAAAAAAATGCATAAAAACAAAAATTGGAGAGCCTAGGAATTGAACCCAGGACCTCCTAGTGTGTGTGCTGCGTGCTGACCAGTCGGGCTAGTGTGTGTGTTGTGATGGGGATACGGTTAGGGGGAATATAACCTGAGTGCTCGAACTGTAATCAAAACAAAATTCTAATGGCGCACCAGGGGGAGGTGCGCCATCGCTATCGTCGTACTTATGGCGCACTAGGGGGAGGTGCGCCATTTCTAACCCTCCCCCCACTCCACCTATTCCCCTCCCTCGCCAGATCCCCACTCGACCTAACTTTGCACCCTCCGCCCCAACCATACGCCGTCGCCCCGCCTTGCTCCGCCCCCTCCGTCCGCCGCACCTGCACGCCGTTGGCGATGCCGCCGCCTCTCCTTCTCCGCCTTCTTCTTCCCTGCCTTCCCTGCCTCTCCTTCCCCGCGAAGAAGCCGCCCGTCTAGGCCCAGATCGAGCCCACCCCCGCCGCCCCCGCGCCCCCCACCACTGTAGCTCCACCGCGCTGCCGCCCCCACGCCCCCTTCACCGACCTCGCCGTCCGCGCGTGGCTGCTCCTCCTGGCTGTGGTCTTGCACAGGCCCCGAGTCCTAGGGTTCCGGCTCCAAGGTGGGTGGCAAGCTCGCTGGCGCAACTCCGGTGCCGTGTACGACCTCGACTACATATTCGCAGGTGAGCCCCTCCCCTCTCCTCCCCCTTCCCCTTCCTTCTTCTTCGGGAACAATCAGTCATTCGGGAACAACAGATAGGTTTTTGGTGATAAATCAGTCATTCATGAACCATGCAGTACCTGGATGAGACCAAGAAGCTGATCCTGGCCATTGCCGACAAGCGGAGCAAGGGGAAGGTGGATAAGTGTGCACGGTGAGCCGATCTCTGATTTGATCTGGTATCCTTGTGAACTAATAGCAACTGTGCACTCATGATGGAATGCTGCAGTGCTTTATGTAGTTTTTGCTATCTTAGCTCTTATGGTAACATCAGTTAGGAGTAGTGTTAGCAACAACTAGAATATGCTAGGAGTACTATGTTTGGACAATCAAATGTGTTCACAATTGAAATGATCCACGTAGGTCTTAATGGTGACAATACTAATTTTAGTATGTTGGTTGAGACCTGAGTTGATTTGTGCTAGTTCTAGGCTGATGAAAAAGTATCCTTCTGATATACACGTGATTACTGTGTAGAAAAGTACTACTGTTTCTTGTTCAGTGCATTTCTGATATATATCTGTCAAGGTGTTCGCGGTAGTGCCCAAACAATAGATAATGGGCTGTAGTACTTTCTGTTCTACCTTAGTATGCTGTCACTTAGCATGACAGATTAATCTACCCTATGTATGTGTTTAATTATATTCATGGTTGCTTTATGTGTTTGTTGATTATGCAGGTTCCCTGGCTAGGCCTCTGGGTGAGTGCATCATCGGCTCCTGCTGCAGCTGCTCCTGCTGCTTCCAAGGTTTGCTCCTACATGTCCCTTTGAGAGTTTGAGCACTTGAATTGTGGCTTTATTTTCCCGTTGAAGGCTTTTATTGTTACGTTAGTAACTTCTATAGTGGCTGCAGCATGTGCTATAAATCCAGATTGTACTTTAGTTCCAGATTTCTATGCATGCCACCTTGTTGTGATTAGTTAGGTTAGTTTAGTTCCAAATGTCTGAAATATACTTATTGTTCAGGGTTGATTGCAAATTAGTTTGGGTGCCTCCAGTGGAGTAGAGTGTGGAGAGCCAAGAAGCTTTATCTCTTTAAATTCAGTTAATTTCCTTACTGAAATTAGGTTGTTGCCTTGATACAGTATTGTACAGTGGCTCTGCCTCTGGAAATTTTATTTGATTGTGAGATGATTGGATTTTGAAATGTACGCATATGGTACTGAACTATAGTACTACTGTTGTATATAAATGGGCTGCTGTAGAACTGTTCTTCAGTGCTATTGTATAGAAATATGTTGAATTCTCTGCTTTGATTGTTGCAAAAAAATGGGGTCCTGGGAGACGCCGCTGCTGCTTGAGGCCCTTGAGAGGCCCTTCGTGTCGTGATGAATTTGCAGGTACCCCGAGAGGCCCTTGAGTTTGCCAGAATGTCGATTGACTTCTGTTCCGGCAAATTTGGGTACTCCATATGTCCTATTTTCAGCAAAGGTCATGCTGAAATTTTCCGTGAATTTTAGCATTACTTTGCTAAAAATCGGACATATGGGGTACTTGCGACTAATGCATGGGCCGGGGTATCTTAGTACTTAGTTAAGTAGGATCAACTGCCCCGCCATTCTTGCTGCATTAAACCATAGGTGGCAATAGAGCCAAGTGATTAGGCCCAACTTAGAATTCTCCTTAGCATCGATAAACCCTAGATGATAAACCCAACATAGGTGGCAATAGAGCCAAGTGATTAGTGCCAAGTGATTAGGCCTAACCTAGGGTGCCTCGGCATCGATAAACCCTAAATGATGAAAACTTAACTTGGCTTCTATAGGGTGCCTCGGTGTCGATGAGAACCTAAATGATATACGCTTAGGCTTTTAGGGTGCCTCGGCGTCGACAAACCCTAAATGATAAAAGCTTAGCTTTTAGGATGCCTCGGTGTCGACAAACCCTAAATGATGAGACCATGATCTTGTTCCTTAACAATAACCAACTTTTTGACCAAACTTTTTTCCTATTTAGAGCGAAACATGGCCCACAACAATGAGGCCGGCGGTTCGGGCGGCAAGCAATTCTGGGAGTTGTCCTAGGAGTTGGAGGAAGAACCTCACCGCTATGAGGACGCCACGGAAGACACCGATCCTGACTACACAACCCCTAGTGGCGTCGGGGATGCCACCACTGATGATGGCGCCACGGATGCCACCACTGATGATGGCGGCGCATGCACAGATGGCAGCCAACCAAAGAGGCAACGGAAGGACCGGCGCCCGAACATGCTCGGCACCGTCAGGGAGGAATTTACTGAAGTGAACTCCGACGGGCATTCGACGGCGCCCAAACACGTAGTCAAGGGGTACTCGGTTCAGCTCGGGTGCATTCTCCGGAGCACCGTCTCGATCAACACCGAGAACCTAAGGCATAAGGACCGAGGGAATTTGCGCAGCCTCCTCTTCACGAAGCTGCACGAACGATACAAGTTCCCCGCTGAGTTTGCAAACACATGCCTCTCGGGGAATAAAGTGAACGGTGCCGCCCTCACGAGGATGAGCACGGCTCTATCTACTTAGATTTCGATCGTTCTTTTTTTTCTAACATTTCGTGTTCTGTGCAGTGACACACATTGCACACTCATCCTCTTAAGCACGAAATATTCCATGGCCACGTATTTCGACCCGAACCGTGAATCCAAGATGGACTACAAAAATATCAAGAAAGTTCTTGATGATGTTCTCCCTGGCTATGCCAAATCTGGAGGCACCTTCACCAGGCCAGTTCGTAGGTACGGCAAGCACGTGTTTGCCAACAATACTAAGTTCTGCTGTGTCAAGCAGCCGCCTGGCGGTCAGAAGGATGCCTACTACGCCCTCCATCACATGCGGGCAATCGTAAGGGACCATCATCACCTTCTACTACCAGATAATCTCAAAGATTGGGCCGCGAGCTTGTCGGCAATCCAGGACACGGACATCAGACAAGAATTCTTTCGCATCCAGTCGGAGTTTGCGGACATCATCCATCAAGATGTCCTTCATACCTCGGGGCAGTTCTACCTCAGATATCAACCGTCCAACAGGGAGATAGACGGAACGCTAAAAATGCAGGCTAACAACGCCCGCGATTTCATGACCATCACGACAGACGGCGGCTTCATCCACGCTCCGGTCCCATGAGTCGAGTCGACAGTAGTGATGCTATGTGTAGTTCTGAAACATTGATTGGCTCATGTTGTAATTAAACTTTAATGAACTTGTATGTCTCTTTGGTTTGGACAGTCATTCAACTTAGATGTAATCAATGCTATTTATTAGTAGGACCATGAATCGTGCTATTAATGTCATGTCTTGCTTTTCTCTTCCGATCCTTTTGTTGCATACTTATATATTGCTTATGTATGTATTGTCTGTTGTTTGGCTTGTGCATAGAGATGCCGTCGTATGTCATGTACAAGGGTAAGGTTCCCGGAGTCACGACGACTGGGAGGAGTGTCGGAGACAGGTTCACCGTTTCAGCGGTAACAGTTACAAAGGGTACACCACTAGGGCGGAGGCGGAATCTAGATACGCCCGCTATCTAGCAGGAGAGAGGAGGGAGCGTTGGAGGAACCAGATGAAGACCAGTTTCATCGCGATGATGCTCATCGTGATGACCGCAGCTCTCTTCTATGTGATGGTAGTTTAGATGATCGATATCGACTTGTAATGTGAAGACAAACTCGATACTCGCAGTCTCGAGACTTGTAATGTTTTATCTTTGTTCGGTCTTTTGAATTCGGAGACTAATATTGTGAATTGTATTTGGAGACTAATCTTCTATTGTATTCGATGAATCTGTTGTTGTCGTGTGCTGCTGTCTATATTCTTTCAAATAATATATTTTGTAACCTGTGCAAAAATCAGAAAAGTAAAAAAGAATAAAACCTAATATTCATACTAATGGCGCATCACTACAGAGTGCGCCATTAGTATGCCAAAGTATACTAAAGGCGCATCACACAATAGTGGGCCATTAGTATGCCAAAGCACATGGTTAAATATGGCCCCCTGGGAGGCATACTAATGGCGCACTGCATGGTGTGCCATTATTATACCAGATACTAATGGCGCACCAGTGGTGCGCCATTAGTAAGAAATACTAGTGGCGTGATACTAATGGCGCACCAGTAGTGCGCCATTAGTAGGCAAAACTGGTGCGCCATTAGTAGGCCTTTTCCTAGTAGTGCCTTGATCTCCATCGTAGCATCGTTGTCGTCTCGCCAATCTTATGCTTCAATGACCATCGCTATCGCTTAGTGATAAAGTAAAGCATTACAGGGCGATTGCATTGCATACAATAAAGCGACAACCATATGGCTCCTGCCAGTTGCCGATAACTCGGTTACAAAACATGATCATCTCATACGATAAAATATAGCATCATGTCTTGACCACATCACATCACAACATGCCCTGCAAAAACAAGTTAGACGTCCTCTACTTTGTTGTTGCAAGTTTTACGTGGCTGCTACGGGCTTAGCAAGAACCGTTCTTACCTACGCATCAAAACCACAACGATAGTTTGTCAAGTTGGTGATGTTTTAACCTTCGCAAGGACCGGGCGTAGCCACACTCGGTTCAACTAAAGTTGGAGAAACTGACACCCACCAGCCACCTGTGTGCAAAGCACGGCGGTGAAACCAGTCTCGTGTAAGCGTACGCGTAATGTCGGCCTGGGCCGCTTCATCCAACAATACCGCCGAACCAAAGTATGACATGCTGGTAAGCAGTATGACTTATATCGCCCACAACTCACTTGTGTTCTACTCGTGCATAACATCAACGCATAAAACCTGGCTCGGATGCCACTGTTGGGGAACGTAGTAATTTCAAAAAAATTCCTATGCACACGCAAGATCATGGTGATGCATAGCAACGAGAGGGGAGAGTGTTGTCTACGTATCCTCGTAGACCGGTAATAGAAGCATTGACACAATGTAGAGGAAGTAGTCGTACGTCTTCCCGATCCGACCGATTCAAGTACCGAACGTACGACACCTCCGAGTTCTGCACACGTTCAACACGGTGACGTCCCCCGAGCTCCGATCCAGCCGAGTGTTGAGGGAGAGTTTCGTCAGCACGATGGCGTGATGACGGTGATGATGTTCTACCGATGCAGGGCTTCGCCTAAGCACCGCTACGATATGACCGAGGTGGAATATGGTGGAAGGGGGCACCTCATTTCCACTAAGTCCTTGAGCTGTTTATTTCATATGGCCTTATGTTCATGTTGTTTCCTAGTGATCCGTGCCTCTTTTGAGGATGATCAGTAAGGATGTTTTGTTAATCTTGTAGTGCTCTATCCATCCATGTCTTTGTTTGCAATTATGAAGCACCCTAGCTTGAGTCAATCGAGCTCTTCTTTTGCTACTTTGTGAATCTGGGCAGATTGTCAACTTGTTTGCAATTTTACCGATGATGTTGTAGTTGATCCGTGCATGCTATGCTATTGTTCTTGCCATGTCTAGCTTAAATTTTGTGTGTTATTGATAGATGTATGCTTAGCTTGTCATGACTTGCTCTGTAGTGAGTGCATCAAGCTCGTAAACATGTCTACTTGAGTTATGTTTCAGCATGTGCCAGTTTTCACTAAGTCTGAAAACTGATTATGTTTTTGCTATGTTCACATGCTTGTAATTGTATTTTCTGATCCCTTTTGGCTTAAGGTCACTAAGGGACTTTTGTTAAGCTCTTTGAGTAGCTTCATGCCATGCTTTACTTTGCCATGTTCAGGTCCTGTAGCATATAGTTTTGTTGCTCCGAAGAGGGCTACCTGATCTGAAATTCCAGACAAGTGTTAATTTCACTAAGTCTGAAATCTGTTTGCCATATGCATTTTTGCCATGCTTGTTTGAACCTGTTAATGGATGAATTGGCCATAGCTCAGTGCTAGACTTTTGTTAAGCATCTTGTATGCATCCCTGCCTTGTATTTTGTTGTCATGTTTGGGTGTTGTAGCATGTTCATCTTGTTGCATTTAGATGGCTACTTGCTGTAAATCGCAGACCGGTGTCATATTTGAATCGCTTGCCATTTCCAAACGTAACTCCGATTCCGATGATCTTCATATCATTTTCAAGCGATTTAATCTCATCTTTCCAGTGGCATACTTGGATTTCCAAGTTGAGGCCAGGTTCATGCATCCCTTGTCATATCTTGCATATGCATCCCGCATCGCCTCCCGCATAGCATATCATCATAGCATCATATTGTTTGATCCTTGCACGTGGTTGATTGTGTCCTTGTTGCTTGTTTGTCTTGTTTGGGTAGAGCCGGGAGACGATTTCGCTAACGAGGAGCCCGTTGAGTTTGCTTTCGAGGATCCAGTCAACTCTGACAACTATGCAGGCAAGATGATCATACCCTCGAAATCACTACTATCTTTGCTATGCCAGTTTGCTCGCTCTTTTGCTATGCCAATGCTACGATGCCTACCATTTAATTTCAAGCCTCCCAAATTGCCATGTCAAACCTCTACCCCTCCATGTCCTAGCAAACCGTTGATTGGCTATGTTACCGCTTTGCTCAGCCCCTCTTATAGCGTTGCTAGTTGCAGGTGAAGATTGGAGGCCGTTCCTTGTTGGAACATTTATTTACTTGTTGGGATATCATTATGTTGCTATGTTATCTTAATGCATCTATATACTTGGTAAAGGGTGGAAGGCTCGGCCTCTCGCCTAGTGTTTTGTTCCACTCTTGCCGCCCTAGTTTCCGTCATATCGGTGTTATGTTCCCGGTTTTTGCGTTCCTTACGCGGTTGGGTTATAATGGGAACCCCTTGATAGTTCGCCTTGATTAAAGCTTTTCCAGCAATGCCCAACCTTGGTTTTACCATTTGCCACCTAGCCTCTTTTTCCCTTGGGTTTCCGGAGCCCGAGGGTCATCTTATTTTAAACCCCCCCGGGCCAGTGCTCCTCTGAGTGTTGGTCCACCTGTCAGCTGCCGGTGGCCACCAGGGGCAACTCTGGGCTGGCCTACCCGTACCTAAGACAATCTGAGTGTGCCCTGAGAAAGAGATATGTGCAGCTCCTATCGAGATTTGTCGGCACATTCGGGCGGTGTTGCTGGTCTTGTTTTAACCTGTCGAAGTGTCTTGAAGAACTGAGATACCGAGTCTGATCGGAACATCTTGGGAGGAGGTCTATTCCTTCGTTGACCGTGAGAGCTTGTCATGGGCTAAGTTGGGACTCCCCTGCAGGGATTTGAACTTTCAAAAGCCGTGCCCGCGGTTATGGGCAGATGGGAATTTGTTAATGTCCGGTTGTAGATAACTTGAACCTTAACTTAATTAAAATGAATCAACTGAGTGTGTTACCGTGATGGCCTCTTCTCGACGGAGTCCGGGAAGTGGACACGGTGTTGGAGTAATGTTTGCGCAGGTTGATCTCTAGTTTATCGCTCGCGCTTTGCCTCCTTTTCTCGCTCTCTTTTGCGAATAAGTTAGCCACCATATTTGCTAGTCGCTTGCTGCAGCTCCACATATTTACCTTGCCTTTACCTATAAGCTTAAATAGTCTTGATCGCAAGGGTGCGAGATTGCTGAGTCCCTATGGCTCACAGATTACTATTACACTAGATGCAGGGCCTGATGATTCCGCTCCAGGAGACGCGCTTGAGCTCAAGTGGGAGTTCGACGAAGACTCTCAATGTTACTATGTTTCCTTTCCTGATGATCGGTAGTGGTGCCCAGTTGGGGGTGATCAGGACCGTGTCGCTTGTTGGGTTATCTTTTATTTTGGTCCCGTAGTCGGGCCATGAGTGTTTGGATGATGTAATGTTATTTATGTACTTGATTGACGTGGCGAGTGTAAGCCAACTATGTTTCTCCCCTTTATGATTTATATTACATGGGATGTTGTGAAGATTGCCTAACTTGCGACATATGCCTTCAATGCGATTATGCCTCTAAGTCGTGCCTCGACACGTGGGAGATATAGTCGCATCGAGGGTGTTATAGATATTGGCTGCCGTGTTGGTCCATCACCACCTCAACAAACATCGACCGCTGTTCCGTGGCTCCATTCCGGGCCACCTTCCGGCGTTGAATCGTAACCGAGAGAGTGGGCATTTCCTTCTCTGGAAGGACTACTTTGATACAACAAACCCGTTGTTCAAACATCACAAATTCCGCCGCCGGTTCCGTATGAGTAGGCATGTTTAACCGTATTAGAGAGGGAGTGGTCGGCTATGATGACTACGAGTGCAAAGAGGATGCCATCGGCAAGATTGGTTTCTCCTCTTATCAGAAATGCACTGCTGCCATCCGAATGCTTGCATACAGAGTGCCCGGTGATCTCATTGACGAGTACGTCCGTATGAGCTAGTCTACATGCCTAGGGTCCCTGTATAAGTTCTGCAAGGCCGTGATTGCTGTGTTTCGCCCTGAGTACTTGAGAGAGCCGACAGCTAAAGATACAGCCCGTTTGTTGGCGATGAATGCCAGCAGGGGCTTCCCGGGGATGCTTGGCAATATAGACTGCATGCACTGGGAGTGGAAGAACTGCCCTTCTACTTGGCAAGGGTAGTATAAGGGACATGTCAGGGCTTGCACTGTCATGCTAGAGGCCGTGGCGTCTCAAGATCTCTGGATCTGGCAGTCTTTCTTTGGCATGGCTGGATCACACAATGATATCAACATGCTTCATCGCTCGCCGATGTTTGCTAGGCTTGCCGAAGGCAATAGCCCACCGGTGAACTTTACTGTCAACGACCACAACTACGACAAATGGTACTATTTGGGTGACGGTATCTATCCTCAGTGGACCACTATTGTCAAGACAATACCCAACCCCGTCGGAGAGAAAAGGAAAAGATTTGCTCAAGAGCAAGAGAGTGCTAGAAAGGATGTCGAGCGTGCCTTTGGTGTTTTGCAATCTCGATGGGGCATCGTTCGGTATCCTGCTAATACTTGGAGCACGTAGAAACTATGGGAGGTGATGACTGCTTGTGTGATCATGCACAATATGATAGTAGAAGACGAGCACCCGGAACGTCTGTACGATCAAGGCTTTCAGTTTCAGGGTGAGAATGTTGTGCCTGAGCATGGAGTAGCGGCAACATTTGAGCAGTTCACTCAGTTTCATGAAGACATGCGTGATTAGGAAACTCACGTGCAACTCCAAAATGATTTGGTTGAGCATATGTGGACTCATGTTGGCAACCAATAGATGTATCTTCTTTTATTCGTTTGCAAAACTATGTGAGACATTTTTATTTGTATTTGGCTTGTAAAACTATACTATTTATTTGGGCGACTAAACTATTTTTCTTGTTATTTCATTTCACAATATGTTTGAATGCAAATCAATGTACAATTGGGCGGTGCTACCTCTTGAGCACTGTGTTGGATTTCCCTGAAGAGGAGAGGATGATGTAGCAAAGTAGTGTAAGTATTTCCCTCAGTTTTTGAGAACTAAGGTAACAATCCAGTAGGAGGCCACGCTCAAGTCCCTCGTACCTACACAAAAACAATAGCTCAACGCAACCAACACGCTTAGAGGTTGTCAATCCCTTCACGGTCACTTACGAAAGTGAGATCTAATAGAGATGATAAATAATATTTTTGGTATTTTTGGTATAGAGATGCAAAGTAAAAAAGTAAAAGCAAAGTAAAAGCAAAGCAATAATAAAGTGATGGAGATTGATATGATGAGAAAGAGACCCAGGGGCCATAGGTTTCACTAGTGGCTTCTCTCAAGAGCATAAGTATTCTACGGTGGGTGAACAAATTACTGTTGAGCAATTAACAGAATTGAGCATAATTATGAGAATATCTAGGTATGATCATGTATATAGGCATCACATCCGAGACAAGTAGACCGAAACAATTCTGCATCTACTACTATTACTCCACTCATCGACCGCTATCCAGCATGCATCTAGAGTATTAAGTTAAAAACAGAGTAACGCCTTAAGCAAGATGACATGATGTAGAGGGATAGTTTCATGCAATATGATAAAAACCCCATCTTATTATCCTCGATGACAATGATACAATACGTGCCTTGATGCCCCTTCTGTCATTGGGAAAGGACACCGCAAGATCAAACCCAAAGCTAAGCACTTCTCCCATGGCAAGAACAACCAATCTAGTAGGCCAAACCAAACTGATAATTCAAAGAGACTTGCAAAGATAACCAATCATACATAAAAGAATTCAGAGAAGATTCAAATATTATTCATAGATAGACTTGATCATAAACCCACAATTCATTGGTCTCAACAAACACACCGCAAAAAGAAGATTACATTGAATAGATCTCCACGAGAGAGGGGGAGAACATTGTATTGAGATCCAAAAAGAGAGAAGAAGCCATCTAGCTACTAGCTATGGACCCGTAGGTCTGAAGTAAACTACTCACAATTCATGGAGAGACTTGGATGATGATGTAGAAGCCCTCCGTGATCGATGCCCCCTCCGGCGGAGCTCTGGAACAGGCCCCAAGATGGGATCTCGTGGATACAGAAAGTTGCGGTGCTGGAATTAGGTTTTTGGATCCGTATCTGATCGTTTGGGGGTACATGGATATATATAGGAGGAAGAAGTACGTCGGTGGAGCTTCGAGGGGCCCACGAGGCAGGGGGGCGCACCCTGGGGGGGGCGCCCTCCACCCTCGTGACCGCCTCATGGCTTTCTTGACGGAGGGTCCAAGTCTACTGGATCTTATCTGATGAGAAAATCACGTTTCCGAAGGTTTCATTCCGTTTGGACTCCGTTTGATATTCCTTTTCTTCAAAACTCTAAAACAGGCAAAAAACATCAATTCTAGGCTGGGCCTCCGGTTAATAGGTTAGTCCCAAAATAATATAAAAGTGGATAATAAAGCCCAATAATGTCCAAAACAGTAAATAATATAGCATGGAGCAATCAAAAATTATAGATACGTTGGAGACATATCAAGCATCCCCAAGCTTAATTCCTGCTCGTCCTCGAGTAGGTAAATGATAAAAAGAGAGAATTTTTGATGCGGAGTGCTACTTGGCATAATTTCAATATAAATCTTCTTAATTGTGGTATGAATATTCAGATTCAAAAGATTCAAGACAAAATTTCATGTTGACATAAAAATAATAATACTTCAAGCATACTAACAAAGCAATTATGTCTTCTCAAAATAACATGGCCAAAGAGAGCTATCCCTACAAAATCATATAGTCTGGCTATGCTTTATCTTCACCACACAAAGTATTTAAATCATGCACAACCCTGATGACAAGCCAAGTAATTGTTTCATACTTTTGACATTTTCAAAACTTTTTCGATCTTCACGCAATACATGAGCGTGAGCCATGGATATAGCACTATATGTGGAATATATGGTGGTTGTGGAGAAGACAAAGAGGGAGAAGATAGTATCACATCAACTAGGCGTATCAACGGGCTATGGAGATGCCCATCAATAGATATCAATGTGAGTGAGTAGGGATTGCCATGCAACGGATACACTAGAGCTATTAGTATATGAAAGCTCAAAAAAACTAAGTGGGTGTGCATCCAACTCGCTTGCTCACGAAGACCTAGGGCATTTTGAGGAATCCCATCATTGGAATATACAAGCCAAGTTCTAAAATGAAAAATTCCCACTAGTATATGGAAGTGACAGAATGAGAGTCTCTCTATAATGAAGATCATGGTGCTACTTTGAAGCACAAGTGTGGTAAAAGGATAGTAACATTGTCCCTTCTCTCTTTTTCACTTTTTTTTATTTGGGACTTCTCTTTTTTTGCCTCTTTTTTTCATC
Source organism: Triticum aestivum (assembly GCF_018294505.1). Classification (NCBI taxonomy): domain Eukaryota; kingdom Viridiplantae; phylum Streptophyta; class Magnoliopsida; order Poales; family Poaceae; genus Triticum; species Triticum aestivum. Next base: position 271,492,055 of record NC_057812.1, read on the forward strand.
TGGAGTCCCATCCCGACTTGTGGGGGAATCATAGTCTCCATCATCCTTTCCTCACTTGGGACAATGCTCTAAAAATGATGATCATCACACTTTTATTTTTCTTACAACTCAACAATTACAACTCGATACTTAGAACAAAATATGACTCTATATGAATGCCTCCGGCGGTGTACCGGGATATGCAATGAATCAAGAGTGACATGTATGAAAGAATTATGAACGATGGCTTTGCCACAAATACGATGTCAACTACATGATCATGCTAGCAATATGACAATGATGGAGCGTGTCATAATGAACGGAATGGTAGAAAGTTGCATGGCAATATATCTCGGAATGGCTATGAAAATGCCATGATAGGTAGGTATGGTGGCTGTTTTGAGGAAGGTATTTGGTGGGTGTATGATACTGGCGAAAAGTGCGCGGTATTAGAGAGCTAGCAAAGGTGGAAGGGTGAGAGTGCGTATAATCCATGAACTCAACATTAGTCATAAAGAACTCATATACTTATTGCAAAAATCTAGAAGTTATCAAAGCAAAGTATTACGCGCATGCTCCTAGGGGGATAGATTGGTAGGAAAATACCATCGCTCGTCCCCGACCGCCACTCGTAAGGAAGACAATCAATAAATAAATCATGCTTCGACTTCATCACATAACGGTTCACCATACGTGCATGCTACGGGAATCACAAACTTTAACACAAGCATTTCTCAAATTCACAACTACTCAACTAGCATGACTCTAATATCACCATCCTCATATCTCAAAACAATTATCAAGCATCAATTTTTTCTTAGTATTCAACACACTCAAAAGAAAGTTTTACAAATCTTGAATACCAAGCATATTATTAAGCAAATTACCATGCTATTAAGACTCTCAAAATAATCTAAGTGAAGCATGATAGATCAATAGTTTCTATAAAACAAATCCACCACCGTGCTCTAAAAGATATAAGTGAAGCACTAGAGCAAAATTATATAACCCAAAAGATATAAGTGAAGCACATAGAGTATTCTATAAAATTCCAAATCATGTATGGCTCTCTTAAAAGGTGTGTACAACAAGGATGATTGTGGTAGACTAACAAGCAAAGACTCAAATCATAAAAGACGCTCCAAGCAAAACACATATCATGTGGTGAATAAAAATATAGCTCCAAGTAAAGTTACCGATAGAAGTAGATGAAAGAGGGGATGCCTTCCGGGGCATCCCCAAGCTTTGACTTTTAGGTGTCCTTAGATTATCTTGGGGGTGCCATGGGCATCCCCAAGCTTAGGCTCTTGCCACTCCTTGTTCCATAGTCCATCAAATCTTTAACCAAAGCTTGAAAACTTCACAACACAAAACTTAAAGTAGAAAAACTCGTGAGCTCCGTTAGCGAAAGAAAACAAAAGACCACTTCAAGGTACTGTAATGAACTAATTCTTTATTTATATGGGTGTTATACCTACTGTATTCCAACTTCTCTATGGATTATAAACTATTTTACTAGCCATAGATTCATCAAAATAAGCAATCAACACATGAAAAACAGAATCTGTCAAAAACAGAACAGTCTGTAGTAATCTGTAGCTAGCACAAGATCTGGAACCCCAAAAATTCTAAAATAAATTGCTGGACGTGAGGAATTTATCTATTAATCATCTGCAAAAATAAGTAACTAAATATTTGTTGGAAATATGCCCTAGAGGCAATAATAAATTGATTATTATTATATTTCCTTGTTCATGATAATCGTTTATTATCCATGCTAGAATTGTATTGATAGGAAACTCAGATACATGTGTGGATACATAGACAACACCATGTCCCTAGTAAGCCTCTAGTTGACTAGCTCGTTGATCAATAGATGTTACGGTTTCCTGACCATGGACATTGGATGTCGTTGATAACGGGATCACATCATTAGGAGAATGATGTGATGGACAAGACCCAATCCTAAGCATAGCACTAGATCGTGTAGTTCGTATGCTAAAGCTTTTCTAATGTCAAGTATCATTTCCTTAGACGATGAGATTGTGCAACTCCCGGATACCGTAGGAGTGCTTTGGGTGTGCCAAACGTCACAACGTAACTGGGTGGCTATAAAGGTACACTACGGGTATCTCCGAAAGTGTCTGTTGGGTTGGCACGAATCGAGACTGGGATTTGTCACTCTGTGTGACGGAGAGGTATCTCTGGGCCCACTCGGTAGGACATCATCATAATGTGCACAATGTGATCAAGGAGTTGATCACGGGATGATGTGTTACGGAACGAGTAAAGAGACTTGCCGGTAACGAGATTGAACAAGGTATCGGGATACCGACGATCGAATCTCGGGCAAGTATCGTACCGATAGACAAAGGGAATTGTATACGGGATTGATTAAGTCCTTGACATCGTGGTTCATCCGATGAGATCATCGTGGAACATGTGGGAGCCAACATGGGTATCCAGATCCCGCTGTTGGTTATTGACCGAAGAACGTCTCGGTCATGTCTGCATGGTTCCCGAACCCGTAGGGTCTACACACTTAAGGTTCGATGACGCTAGGGTTATAAAGGAAGCTTGTATGTGGTTACCAAATGTTGTTCGGAGTCTCGGATGAGATCCCGGACATCACGAGGAGTTCAGGAATGGTCCGGAGGTAAAGATTTATATATGGGAAGTCCTGTTTTGGTCACCGGACAAGTTTCAGGGTCACTGGTATTGTACCGGGACCACCGGAAGGGTCCCGGGGGTCCACCGGGTGGGGCCACCTACCCGGGGGGGCACATGGGCTGTAGGGGTGTGCACCTTGGCCTATATGGGCCAAGGTCACCAGCCCCAAGAGGCCCATGCGCCAAAGGATAAGGAAAGGAAGAGTCCTAAAGAGGGAAGGCACCTCCTAGGTGCCTTGGGGAGGAGGGACTCCTCCCTGGCCGCACCCTTCCTTGGAGGAAGGGCCAAGGCTGCCCCCCCCCCCCTCTCTCCCTTGCCCCTATATATATGTGGGGGGTGGGAGGGCAGCCATACCAATGTTCTGGTGCAGCCCTCCCCTTCTCCCAAGTACTTCTCCTCTCCCGTGGTGCTTGGCGAAGCCCTGCAGGATTGCCACGCTCCTCCACCACTACCACGCCGTTGTGCTACTGCTGGATGGAGTCTTCCTCAACCTCTCCCTCTCTCCTTGCTGGATCAAGGCATGGGAGACGTCACCGGGCTGTACGTGTGTTGAACGCGGAGGTGCCGTCCGTTCGGCACTAGTATCTCCGGTGATTTGAATCACAACGAGTACGACTCCATCAACCCCGTTCACTTTAACGCTTCCGCTTAGCAATCTACAAGGGTATGTAGATGCACTCTCCTTCCCCTCGTTGCTGGTTTCTCCATAGATAGATCTTGGTGACACGTAGGAAAATTTTGAATTTCTGCTATGTTCCCCAACAGTGGCATCATGAGCTAGGTCTATGCGTAGTTTCTATGCACGAGTAGAACACAAAGTAGTTGTGGGCGTTGATTTTGTTCAATATGCTTGCCATTACTAGTCTTATCTTAATTCAGCGGCATCGTGGGATGAAGCGGCCCGGACCAACCTTACACGTACTATTACGTGAGACTGGTTCCACCGACTGACATGCACTAGTTGCATAAGGTGGCTAGCGGGTGTCTGTCTCTCCCACTTTAGTCGGATCGGATTCGATGAAAAGGGTCCTTATGAAGGGTAAATAGCAATTGGCATATCACGTTGTGGTTTTTGCGTAGGTAAGAAACGTTCTTGCTAGAAACCCATAGCAGCCACGTAAAACATGCAAACAATAATTAGAGGACGTCTAACTTGTTTTTGCAGGGTATGCTATGTGATGTGATATGGCCAAAAGGATGTGATGAATGATATATGTGATGTATGAGATTGATCATGTGCTTGTAATAGGAATCACGACTTGCATGTCGATGAGTATGACAACCGGCAGGAGCCATAGGAGTTGTCTTAATTTATTTATGACCTGCGTGTCAACATAAACGTCATGTAATTACTTTACTTTATTGCTAACTGTTAGCTATAGTAGTAGAAGTAATAGTTGACGAGACAACTTCAGGAAGACACGATGATAGAGATCATGATGATGGAGATCATGGTGTCATGCCGGTGACAAGATGATCATGGAGCCCCAAGATGGAGATCAAAGGAGCTATATGATATTGGCCATATCATGTCACTATTATTTGATTGCATGTGATGTTTATCATGTTTATACATCTTGTTTACTTAGAACGACGGTAGTAAATAAGATGATCCCTCACTAAAATTTCAAGAAGGTGTTCCCCCTAACTGTGCACCGTTGTGAAAGTTCGTCGTTTCGAAGCACCACATGATGATCGGGTGTGATAGATTCTTACGTTCACATACAACGGGTGTAAGCCAGATTTACACACGCGAAACACTTAGGTTGACTTGACGAGCCTAGCATGTATAGACATGGCCTCGGAACACAAGAGACCGAAAGGTCGAGCATGAGTCGTATGGTAGATACGATCAACATGAAGATGTTCACTGATGTTGACTAGTCCGTCTCACGTGATGATCGGACACGGCCTAGTTGACTCGGATCATGTAATCACTTAGATGACTAGAGGGATGTCTATCTGAGTGGGAGTTCACAAGATGAACTTAATTATCCTCAACATAGTCAAAAGGTCTTCGCAAATTATGTCGTAGCTCGCGCTTCAGTTCTACTGTTTAGATATGTTCCTAGAGAAAGTTTAGTTGAAAGTTGATAGTAGCAATTATGCGGACTAGGTCCGTAAACTGAGGATTGTCCTCATTGCTTCATAGAAGGCTTATGTCCTTAATGCACCGCTCAGTGTGCTGAACCTCGAATGTCGTATGTGGATGTTGCGAACATCTGACATACACATTTTGATAACTACGTGATAGTTTAGTTAAACGGTTTAGAGTTGAGGCGCCGAAGACGTTTTGAAACGTCGCGAAACATATGAGATGTTTCGAGGGCTGAAATTGGGATTTCAGGCTCGTGCCCAAGTCAAGAGGTATAAGACCTCCGACGATTTTCTTAGCCTGCAAACTAAGGGAGAAAAGCTCAATTGTTGAACTTGTGCTCAGATTGTCTGAGTACAACAATCACTTGAATCGAGTGGGAGTTGATCTTCCAGATGAAATAGTGATGGTTCTCCGAAGTCATTACCACCAAGCTGCTTGAGCTTCATGATGAACTATAATATACCAGGGACATATATGATGATCCTCGCGATGTTTGACACCACAAAAGTAGAGATCAAGAAGGAGCATCAATTGTTGATGGTTGGTGAAACCACTAGTTTCAAGAAGGGCAAGGGCAAAAAGGGTTGCTTCATGAAACGGCAAATCAGCTGCTGCTCTAAATAAAGAAACCCAAAGTTGAACCCAAACCCGAGACTAAGTGCTTCTGTAATAAGGGGAACAGCCACTGGAGCACAATTACCCTAGATACTTGGTAGATGAGAAGGCTGGCAAGGTCGATAGAAGTATATTGGATATACATTGTGTTGATGTGTACTTTACTAGTACTCCTAGTAGCACCAGGGTATTAGATACCGGTTCGGTTGCTAAGTGTTAGTAACTCGAAATAAAAGCTACAGAATAAACGGAGACTAGCTAAAGGTGAGCTGACGGTATGTGTTGGAAGTGTTTCCAAGATTGATATGATCAAGCATCGCACGCTCCCTCTACCATCGAGATTGGTATTAAAACCTAATTAATTGTTATTTGGTGTTTGCATTGAGCATTGACATGATTGGATTATCTCTATCGCGATACGGTTATTCATTTAAGGAGAATAATGGTTACTCTGTTTATTTGAATAATACCTTCAATGGTCTTACACCTAAAATGAATGGTTCATTGAATCTCGATCATAGTGATGCACATGTCCATGCCAAAAGATATAAGATAGTAATGATAGTACCACCTACTTGTGGCACTGCCACGTAAGTCATATCGGTATAAAACGCATGAAGAAGCTCCATGTTGATGGATCTTTGGGCTCACTCGTTTTTGAAAAGTTTGAGGCATGCGGACCATGTCTGTTGGTGTATATGCATGAAGAAACTCCATGCAAATGGACTGTTTGGACTCACTTGTTTTTGAATCACTTGAGACATGCAAATCATACCACATGGGCAAGATGACTGAAAGCCTCATTTTCAGTAAAATGGAACTAGAAAGCAACTTGTTGGAAGTAATACATTTTGATGCGTGCAGTCCAATGAGTGCTGAGGCATGTAGTGGATATCGTTTTGTTCTTACTTCACAGATGATTTGAGTAGATGTTGAGTATATTTACTTGATGAATCACGAGTCTGAATTATTGAAAGGTTCAAGTAATTTCAGGGTGAAGTTGAAAGATCGTCATGACAAGAGGATAAAATATCTATGATATGATCATAGAGATGAATATCTGAATTACGAGTTTGGCACAGAATTAAGACATTGTGGAAATTGTTTCACAACTAATACAGCCTGGAACACCATAGTGTGATGGTGTGTCCGAACATCATAACTGCACCCTATTGGATATGATGCATACCATGATGTCTCTTATCGAATTACCACGATAGTTTATGGGTTAGGCATTAAAGACAACCACATTCACTTTAAATAGGACACCACGTAATTCCGATGAGATGACACCGTATGAACTATGGTTTAGAGAAACCTAAGCTGTCATTTCTTAAAAGTTTGGGGCTGCGACGCTTATGTGAAAAAGTTTCAGGCTGATAAGCTCGAACCCAAAGCGGATAAATGCATCTTCATAGGACACCCAAAAACAGTTGGGTATACCTCCTATCTCAGATCCAAAAGCAATAAGGGATTGTTTCTAGAATTGGGTCCTTTCTCGAGGAAAAGTTTCTCTCGAAAGAATTGAGTGGGAGGATGGTGGAGACTTGATGAGGTTATTGAACCGTCTCTTCAACTAGTGTGTGGCAGAGCACAGGGAGTTGTTCCTGTGGCACCTACACCAATTGAAGTGGAAGCTTATGATAGTGATCATGAAACTTCAGATCAAGTCACTACCAAACCTCGTGGGATGACAAGGATGCGTACTACTTCAGAGTGGTACGTAATCCTGTCTTGGAAGTCATGTTGCTAGACAACAATGAACCTACGAGCTATGGAGAAGCGGTGGTGGGCCCGGATTCCGATAAATGGCTCGAGGCCATAAAATCCGAGAGAGGATCCATGTATGGAAACAAAGTGTAGACTTTGGAAGAACTACTTGATGGTCGTAAGGCTGTTAGGTACATATGGATTTTAAAAGGAAGACGGACAATGATGGTAAGTGTCACCATTAAGAAAGCTCGACTTGTCGTTAAGATGTTTTCCGACAAGTTCAAGGAGTTGACTACGATGAGACTTTCTCACTCGTAGCGATGCTAAGAGTCTGTTGGAATTATATTAGCGATTACTACATTATTTATGAAATCTTGCAGATAGGATGTCAAAACATTGTTTCCTCGACGATTTTCTTGAGGAAAGGTTGTATGTGATACAACCGGAAGGTTTTGTCAATCCTGAAAGGTGCTAATAAGTATGCGAAGCTCCAGCAATCCTTCTAAGGACTGGAGTAAGCATCTCGGAGTTGGAATGTATGCTTTGATGAGATTATCAAAGATTTTGGGTGTATACAAAGTTTATGAGAAACTTGTATTTCCAAAGAAGTGAGTGGGAGCACTACAGAATTTCTGATGAATATATGTTATTGACATATTGTTGATTAGAAATGACATAGAATTTCTGGAAAGCATATAGGGTTATTTGGAAAGTGTTTTTCAATGGAAAGCCTGGATTAAGCTACTTGAACATTGAGCATCAAGATCTATAAGGATAGATCAAAACGCTTAATGGTACTTTCAAATGAGCACATACCTTGACATGATCTTGAAGATGTTCAAGATGGATCAGTCAAAGAAGGAGTTCTTGCCTGAGTTGTAAGGTATGAAGTTAAGACTTAAAGCTCGACCACGGCAGAAGAAAGAGGAAGGACGAAGGTCGTCCCCTATGCTTTTATCATAGGCTCTCTACAGTATGCTATGCTGTGTACCGCACCTGAAGTGTGCCTAGCCATGAGTCAGTCAAGGGGTACAAGAGTGATCCAAGAATGGATCACAGGACAGCGGTCAAAGTTATCCTTAGTAACTAGTGGACTAAGGAATTTTCTCGATTATGGAGGTGGTAAAAGAGTTCGTCGTAAAGGGTTACGCTGATGCAAACTTTGACACTAATCCAGATTATTCTGAGTAGTAAACTGGATTCGTATAGTAGAACAATTATTTGGAATAGCTCCAAATAGAACGTGGTAGCTGCATCTAGGAGATGACATAGAAATTTGCGAAGTACATACGGATCTGAAAGATTCAGACCCGATGACTATAACATCTCTCACAAGCATAACATGATCAAACCCAGAACTCATCGAGTGTTAATCACATGGTAAATGTGAACTAGATTATTGACTAGTAAACTCTTTGGGTGTTAGTCACAAGGGGATGTGACCTTGAGTGTTAATCACATATCGATGTGAACTGGTATTGACTCTAGTGCAAGTGGGAGACTGTTGGAAATATGCCCTAGAGGCAATAATAAATTGATTATTATTATATTTCCTTGTTCATGATAATCGTTTATTATCCATGCTAGAATTGTATTGATAGGAAACTCAGATACATGTGTGGATACATAGACAACACCATGTCCCTAGTAAGCCTCTAGTTGACTAGCTCGTTGATCAATAGATGGTTACGGTTTCCTGACCATGGACATTGGATGTTGTTGATAATGGGATCACATCATTAGGAGAATGATGTGATGGACAAGACCCAATCCTAAGCATAGCACTAGATCGTGTAGTTCGTATGCTAAAGCTTTTCTAATGTCAAGTATCATTTCCTTAGACCATGAGATTGTGCAACTCCCGGATACCGTAGGAGTGCTTTGGGTGTGCCAAACGTCACAACGTAACTGGGTGGCTATAAAGGTACACTACGGGTATCTCCAAAAGTGTCTGTTGGGTTGGCACGAATCGAGACTGGGATTTGTCACTCCGTGTGACGGAGAGGTATCTCTGGGCCCACTCAGTAGGACATCATCATAATGTGCACAATGTGATCAAGGAGTTGATCATGGGATGATGTGTTACGGAATGAGTAAAGAGACTTGCCGGTAACGAGATTGAACAAGGTATCGGGATACCGACGATCGAATCTCGGGCAAGTATCGTACCGATAGACAAAGGGAATTGTATACGGGATTGATTAAGTCCTTGACATCGTGGTTCATCCGATGAGATCATCGTGGAACATGTGGGAGCCAACATGGGTATCCAGATCCCGCTGTTGGTTATTGACCGGAGAACGTCTCAGTCATGTCTGCATGGTTCCCGAACCCGTAGGGTCTACACACTTAAGGTTCGATGACGCTAGGGTTATAAAGGAAGCTTGTATGTGGTTACTGAATGTTGTTCGGAGTCCCGGATGAGATCCCGGACGTCACGAGGAGTTCCGGAATGGTCCGGAGATAAAGATTTATATATGGGAAGTCCTATTTTGGTCACCGGACAAGTTTCCGGGTCACTGGTATTGTACCGGGACCACCGGAAGGGTCCCGGGGGTCCACCGGGTGGGGCCACATGGGCTGTAGGGGTGTGCACCTTGGCCTATATGGGCCAAGGTCACCAGCCCCAAGAGGCCCATGCGCCAAAGGATAAGGAAAGGAAGAGTCCTAAAGGGGGAAGGCACCTCCTAGGTGCCTTGGGGAGGAGGGACTCCTCCCTGGCCGCACCCTTCCTTGGAGGAAGGGCCAAGGCTGCGCCCCCCCTCTCTCCCTTGCCCCTATATATATGTGGGGGTGGGAGGGCAGCCATACCAATGTTTTGGTGCAGCCCTCCCCTTCTCCCAAGTACTTCTCCTCTCCCGTGGTGCTTGGCGAAGCCCTGCAGGATTGCCATGCTCCTCCACCACCACCACGCCGTTGTGCTGCTGCTGGATGGAGTCTTCCTCAACCTCTCCCTCTCTCCTTGCTGGATCAAGGCATGGGAGACGTCACCAGGCTGTACGTGTGTTGAACGCGGAGGTGTCGTCCGTTCGGCACTAGGATCTCCGGTGATTTGAATCACGACGAGTACGACTCCATCAACCCCGTTCACTTGAACGCTTCCGCTTAGCGATCTACAAGGGTATGTAGTTGCACTCTCCTTCCCCTCGTTGCTGGTTTCTCCATAGATAGATCTTGGTGACACGTAGGAAAATTTTGAATTTCTGCTACGTTCCCCAACAATATTACTCTCCAAATAAAAATGACAGCAGTTCTCGTGAGCGCTAAAGTTTCTGTTTTTTACAGCAAGTTCAACAAGACTTTCCTCAAGTCTTCCCAACGGTTCTACTTGGCACAAACACTAATTAAACACAAAAAACACAACCAAAATAGAGGCTAAATAAATTATTTATTACTAAACAGGAGCAAAAAAGCAAGGAATAAAAATAAAATTGGGTTACCTCCCAACAAGCGCTATCGTTTAACGCCCCTACCTAGGCATAACAAGCAAGAATAGATCTAGATATTGCCATCTTTGGTAGGCAATTCTTCAATGAGGCACCTATCTTCCTTAGGAATTTCTTTCTTTCTAGTGATTATCAAACTCTTAGGCACAAGATCAAAAAATTCATTTGTAGCAATTGGTTCCTTAATGATAGCAAAAAGATTGGGATGAATACTTATAGATTTAAGATCCGCAGTTTCCTTACTAGATAATTCACTCTTATTTTTAGGAACATACATAAGCTTGGCAATTTTAGTAGGAGGACTTGGAGTATTCTTTACGGAAGAAAAAGTGGTTCCCAAGTTTGTAATGATACCCTCAAGTTTATCGATTCTAGTGGAGTCTAGATTTATTTTCTCATTAACTATGGGTTCCTTTTCCTTAATATTTTTCAAAGTCATTCCTACCTTAGATCCATATTGGGTAATTTGATTGTGGATCTTTTTATCTATATTTTCAATTAACTCAATAGTAGCAACTTTATTTTCAATAATTTCAAGTCTTTGCATAACATGCTCCAAAGTTAACATAGTTCCATTAACCAAAAGAGGTGGTGAGCCAAATAAATATAACATAGCATTATAAGAATCAAAAGTATGGCTACCCAAAAAAATTCCCTCCGGTAATGGTATCAAGGATATATCTATACCAAGGACTAGCACCTACATAAAAATTACGGAGAAGAACTGAAGTAGATTGCTTCCTGGTAGATCTATTTTAAGCATTGCAAATTCTATACCAAGCATCTTTTAGATTTTCTCCCTCCCTTTGTTTAAAATTTAGAACTTCATTTTCGGGAGACAACGGAGAAGATATGAGACTAGCCATGACGACAAGCAAACAAACTAACACACGAGCAAACAAAAAGGCAAACGGAGAAAGAGAGGGAGGAGAGAGAGAGAGAGAGAGAGCGCGAATAAAACGGTAAGGGTGAAGTGGGAGAGAGGAAAACGAGAGGCAAATGGCAAATAATGTAATGCGAGAGATATGGATTGTGATGGCTACTTGGTATGTTGACTTTTGCGCAGACTCCCCGGCAATGGCGCCAGAAATTCTTCTTGCTACCTCTTGAGCACTACGTTGGATTTCCCCGAAGAGGAGAGGATGATGCAACAAAGTAGCGTAAGTATTTCCCTCAGTTTTTGAGAACCAAGGTATCAATCCAGTAGGAGGCCATGCTCAAGTCCCTCGTACCTACACAAAAACAATAGCTCAACGCAACCAACGCGCTTAGGGGTTGTCAATCCCTTCATGGTCATTTACGAAAGTGAGATCTGGTAGAGATGATAAATAATATTTTTGGTATTTTTGGTATAGAGATGCAAAGTAAAAAGTAAAAGCAAAGTAAAAGCAAAGCAATAATAAAGTGGTGGAGATTGATATGATGAGAAAGAGACCCAGGGGCCATAGGTTTCACTAGTGGCTTCTCTCAAGAGCATAAGTATTCTACGGTGGGTGAACAAATTACTGTTGAGCAATTAACAGAATTGAGCATAATTATGAGAATATCTAGGTATGATCATGTATATAGGCATCACGTCCGAGACAAGTAGACCGAAACGATTCTGCATCTACTACTATTACTCCACTCATCGACCGCTATCCAGCATGCATCTAGAGTACTAAGTTAAAAACAGAGTAACGCCTTAAGCAAGATGACATGATGTAGAGGGATAGTTTCATGCAATATAATAAAAACCCCATCTTTTTATCCTCGATGGCAACGATACAATACGTGCCTTGCTGCCCCTTCTGTCACTAGGAAAGGACACCGCAAGATCGAACCCAAAGCTAAGCACTTCTCCCATGGCAAGAACAACCAATCTAGTAGGCCAAACCAAACTGATAATTCGAAGAGACTTGCAAAGATAACCAATCATACATAAAATAATTCAGAGAAGATTCAAATATTATTCATAGATAGACTTGATCATAAACCTACAATTCATCGGTCTCAACAAACACACAGCAAAAAGAAGATTACATCGAATAGATCTCCACGAAAGAGGGGGAGAACATTGTATTGAGATCCAAAAAGAGAAAAGAAGTCATCTAGCTACTAGCTATGGACCCGTAGGTCTGAAGTAAACTACTCACAATTCATTGGAGAGACTTGAATGATGATGTAGAAGCCCTCCATGATCGATGCCCTCTCCGGCGGAGCTCCAAAACAGGCCCCAAGATGGGATCTCGTAGATACAGAAAGTTGCGGCGATGAAATTAGGTTTTTGGCTCTATATCTGATCGTTTGGGGGTACATGGATATATATATATATATGAGGAAAAAGTACGTCGGTGGAGCATCGAGGGGCCCATGAGGCAGGGGGGCGCGCCCTGGGGGGGCGCCCTCCACCCTCGTGACCGCCTCGTGGCTTTCTTGACGGAGGGTCCAAGTCTCCTGGATCTTATTTGATAAGAAAATCACGTTTCTGAAGGTTTCATTCCGTTTGAACTCTGTTTGATATTTCTTTTCTTCGAAACCCTAAAACAGACAAAAAATGCAATTCTGGGCTGGGCCTTCGGTTAATAGGTTAGTCCCAAAAATAATATAAAAATGGATAGTAAAGCCCAATAATGTCCAAAACAGTAGATAATATAGTATGGAGTAATCAAAAATTATAGATACGTTGAAGACGTAGCAGGCGGCCAGCCGGCCACGCCTGCACATATGGGTCGGCGCATTGGGCGTGCTGCCGACTCATATGAAAAACAGGGCGGAAGCCGAGCGGGTGACCGACCCAAACGGACAAAAAGCGGACGAAATCGCCGTTCGTTTGGGTCGGCCCGTTGAAGTTGCTCTAATCAATAAAATGATTATATGCATCATCATGCAAAGTCCGGCTGCCATTCTCTCTTTTTTTAAAGTACGTGTTCAGTTATAGCAAGTCTTTTGTTAGTAAGGCAAGTTAAGTGTTAGTTTGGGAAAGTTAATCAGGCTTGCCATGTGATGGGTACGTGTACTAGCCCGCGTAGGTGTAGGCGTCAGGTTAATCGCTGAACCTCGTCTACGGCTTCACCGTCCTCACACTCTGCCTCCCACGGACGCTGGGGAGCACCGTCGCTCTGGTGCTGGCCATCTCCTACGGGCCTCTGGTCGCCTCCGCCGTCCACAGCCACAGCGGCCCCGTCGCCGGCAGGGCGGCGATCCACCTCACAACGGCATGGGCGGCGGCCTGCTTCGGGCACTCCGTCGCCACGTACAGGCTTGAGCGCTGGGAGCCTGCAGGTTGACAGGCCTGCTCACCCTGAATGGCACTCCCGTAGGATCATAGAGGGCGAGAGAATCATGGACGTGTACTGCTGTCTCATGATTATGATCCCCACCTTGTTCCTCGATGTCCCGGCGTCATGGATCGTTAAAAACATGGCAAGGATGAAGGAAAACGACTTTGTGATGGCTTTGACGTTTTTAACAATGATCACCACGGTGTTGCTTTACTTTTGGTCTATACCACTCCTCTTCTGTTCAATATTGTGACAAATATGTTGGCCGTTATTATTGACAGGGCTAAGCAGCATGACCATGTAGAGGGTTTAGTTTCTCATCTAGTCGATGGAGGAGTATCCATTCTACAATATACTGATGACACTGTCTTATTCATAGAACATGACATGGCAAAGACACATAATATGAAACTTATCTTATGCCTCCTCGAACAATTATCTGGTTTAAAAACTAATTTTCATAAGAGCAAGTTGTTCTGCTTTGAGAAGGCCAAAGACGAAGAACACACTTACAGACAATTGTTCGGATGTGAATTGGGCGCTTTACCATTCAGTTACTTGGGTATTCAGATCTATCACCGTAAGCTATCTAATAAAGAATGGAAGTGTATTGAAGAAAGAATTGAAAAAAAAAACTTAACTACTGGAAAGGCAAGTTTATGTCATATGGAGGTCGGTTAGTCCTGATTAACTCAGTACTGACTAGTATACCGATGTTCCTACTTTCGTTCTTCGAAATTTCGAAAGGGGTTCGGAAGCGGCTTGATTTTTTTAGATCGCGTTTCTTCTGGCAGTCTGATGAGGCCAAAAGGAAATACCACCTCGCGAGATGGGATATCCTTTGCCGACCTAAAGACCAAGGGGGTCTAGGTATTGAGAACTTAGAAATTAAGAATAAATGTCTTTTGAGTAAATGGTTATACAGGCTAGAGACTGAGCCGGAGGGTATGTGGTCACAAATCATGCGCAATAAGTATTTACACTCGAAGACACTAGCTCAGATTGCCATGCGACCGACTGATTCGCCATTCTAAAAGGGACTTATGAGAACGAAGGACTTGTTCTTTTGTAGGGTCAAATTCTTGATGGGCAGTGGGATGTCAACAAGATTTTGGGAGGATACATGGTTAGGAGAGGCGCCCCTGGCCGTCCAATACCCTACGCTATATAATATTGTGCAACATAAGGAGGATTACGTAGGCACATTCTTTCAAACTATTCCCTTGAATATCCAGTTCAGACGGGTGTTAGTTAGTGAGAGATGGACCGCCTGGATGCATTTGGTTCGGAGACTGATAAATGTTCAACTCTCCGACAAGCCGGATGCGTCACAATGGAGGTTAACTAAGACTGGGATTTTTACGGTGAAATCTTTCTATACGGATTTGATTAATTCTGGGCCACTCTCAAGATCGTTGCACATTTGGGAGGTTAAGGTTCCATTGCGTATTAAATTTTTTATGTGGTTTGTCCACAAGCAAGTAATACTCACAAAGGACAACTTAATTAAAAGGCGATGGGTAGGAAGTTCGCGGTGTTGTTTTTGTGATCATGATGAAACGATACAACACTTATTTCTTGATTGCCCACTTGCCAAGCTACTGTGGAGAACGATTCATATAGCTTTCAACATTACTCCTCCAGTTGATATTGCGTCATTGTTTGGGACGTGGTTAGCTCAGGTTGAACAGATTACTGCAGCCTGTATTCGGATTGGAATATGTGCACTATTATGGGCTATATGGAACTGCCGGAATGATATGATTTTTAACAGACAACACACTTTAACTTTCTTGCAGGTCATCTTCAGAGCTACTGTCTGGATCCGTACGTGGTCCTTACTCACTCCTATGGACTCCAGGGAGCCTTTGGTTACTGGGTGCAACCAATGGGAGATGGTAGGTCGGGCTATATTCAACCGGTTCGGATGGCGCTCGCATAACAGGATAGGAGTTTAGGGAGCTTATCCTTCTTATTACCGTATTTGTTGCCTTTGTCAGATTGTAATTTTTCTTTTTCCTTTTGTTCTGCTCTGTTTGCGAGCTGCAAGACCTTTATGACAATGCTTTCTGGATTTTTAATAAGATGGCTGCATGCATCATCATGATGCAGAGGCCGGGGCTTGCCTCCATTTCTAAAAAACCCTCTGGTCAGCAGGGTAGCCATTGTATCTGTGGATGCCAGACTTCGTCTTATGGTTGTTTTCATGGCATCGTTCGCTCCCAGCTTTGTTCTCGCCTTCTTTGGCCGCCTTCTATTGTTACTGTATTACTTCTTGATATTGATGATGATGATGGCAGTTATGTTTGGGTATGTCTTTGCTGCGAATCAGCACAGGTAAGATTCGAGTTTACTGTGTCATGTAAACAATGCTTTTCCTGAATTTTTTTGTAGTACGCATTTACCACATGCATGGAAAAAAATCTTAATGTGTATTTGCTATACTTTTCTGCAGTGATGCACTACGAAATACTCCCTCCGTAAACTAATATAAGAACGTTTAGATCATTAAAATAGGCATGTTTTTTAAAGTTGAAGTACATACTACTGAAGTAGGCATGTTTTTTACATTAATTAATTTTAACACACAGAAACAGTTTTTGTGCAATATGTTCTGTTGTACTACTGTGGTAACATTTAAGGTTCAGTAAATAGTTGACATTGTCTGTTATGCAAACTTCGCTTTTCCTGAATTTTCTGTACATGAAAAAAGTGGCCACATGCATTAAAAAATGGTACAGTAATATATTTGATACACTTTTCTGCAATGGTGCATATCCATGTATGTGTTTCTACTGTAGTAACGTTTAAGGTTCAAGAAACAGTTGACATTGCGTGATTCCCGTGTGAAAGCATCTTTGGTTTCCTAAAAAAAAGAGGAAGGTCTTTGATTACATTGCTGGAACACAAAGTTTTGAAGCTGACGACAAATTTGTTCATCTTGCAGTTTTTATTGAGAGAAATAGTAGTATTTATTTATCTAATCGTGGGTGCACTAGTGTAGGAAGTGTTCTGCGAGCTTGGTTCTGCTTGAAGTCGAGGACGACAATGGAGAAGCAATAAGTCGTCCAACAAGGTCCTGAAACAATGTTCACGCACAAGAGGAAATGAAGCTCAAAATATCTCTGGGTTGAGTGTCCTTGCTTTCCTGAGAACTAGCTAGATTGCCAAGTACTACCTGGTAGGAGCTAGGGCCCTACCGGATCTAGGGCGTAGTTTGTACGGGAGGGAGGGGGAAGGGCGAGGGCTGGTGCACGCCGGCCGGCGACGTGGCGCCGTCCTTGCGACGGGAGCAGCGGCGGCGAAAGCAGGAGGCGGCTAGAGTTTAGGTCTCCCGGCTCCCTAAGGGAAGCCGAGCAAATATTGATTGCTTCTTGCTTGATTAGATTGGTACATCTCCTCTTCTTATATAGAGGGGTTTACTTGACTCCTAAGCAAATGATCCTAATACGATAAGATAATTGGGCTAAGCCCCTAATTAAGATACTTGGGCCATAACCCACCGGGCTAAGCCCCTATGCCGGTCATAACACTTCTCCCCGCCTGCACAAACAGCTCGTCCTCGAGCTGTAAGGTGGGGAAGCGCTTGCTGAACTCCTCGAGGTGATCAACCAGTGTCAAACACCTTCGCGACAACTGGGGCGTCAAGGTCGGCGGTGACGGCGTCCTCCAGAATGTAATCAACAACCTCCAGGTAGAAGAGTCGCGGGCAGGCGTGGCCGGGCGTGTAGGGCTCGTCGCAGTTGAAGCACAACCCTTGGCGGCGACGCTCGAGTAGCTCAGCCGAGGTGAGACGGAGGAACGGGCGCGCCGCGGTCGCGGCGAGGGGTGCCGCGGAAGCCTGAGCAGGCCGACCCTGAGCGGGATCTGGCCAGGGTAGCGACCCAGTGGCCCGGGACGGCGACTCCTGTTGGACGGACACCGCACGGCGCTCGAACGCGCGGGCGTAGTACATGGCCGTCTGGATATCCTGGGGTCCCCGAAGCTCCACGTCCACGCGGATGTGATCCGGAAGTCCACCGACAAAGAGGTCGGCCCACTGCTGCGCCGTCACGCCCGACGCGTGGCATGCCAGGGCCTGGAAACGGTCGGCGAAGTCCTGAACCGTGGAGGTGAAGGGAAGGCGGCCTAGCTCCGCCAGGTGGCTCCCGTGGATCGGGGGCCCAAAACGAAGGAGGCAGAGCTCGCGGAAGCACTCTCAAAGGGGCATCCTGCCCTCGTCCTGCTCGAGGGCGTAGTACCAGGTCTGTGCCGCGCCGCGGAGGTGGTAAGAGGCGAGCCAGGTGCGCTCCGAGGCGAGGGTACGCTGCACGCGAAAGAACTGGTCGCACTGGTTGAGCCAGTTGAGGGGGTCCTCCGTGCCGACATAGATGGCGAAGTCAATCTTGGCGAACCGCGGCGGTGTCTGGGTCGGAGCGTCGTGTCGAGCTGGCTCGGAGGTGCGGAGCAGCGAGGCGGGTGGCGCCTGGTCGGAGTACTCCAGGTTAGGACCCGCGGAGCTGGATGGCCCACCGAACTGCGGAAACGGGGTCGACTGCTCCGGAGCCGTGGTGTAGACCGGCGATGGCGAAGACCCAGCCGCCCAAGCTGGTAGTGGCGACGGGGAGGCCGGAAACCGGACCTGATGTATCGGAAGGCCGGCCGGCAAGGACGCCCCTGAGCTGGGCAGAGGTGGTGCCGGTGGTTGCAGCGTCGACTGTGGAGGGTGGGCGGGTGCGTCGGTTGCCGCGGGAAAAGGCGGCGGCAGATGCCATAGAGGAGCCGCGGCCGGAGTGGTCTCGCCAGGGTGCCCTGCCTGGAACGGCAGCAGCGGCAACCCGGTGCAGGCCGACGTGCCCTGGGCCGGCCACGGCAGCGTGGGGGGCCTGCCTGGAACGATAGCAGCAGCTGCCCGCTGTAGGCAGGCGTGCCCTGGGACGGCCACGGCAGCGCGGGGGAGCCCGCCTGGAACGGCAGCAGCGACTGCCCGCTGTAGGCAAGCGCGCCCTGGGACGGCCATGGCAGCGTGGGGTGGCCGTAGGCGGCGATCGGCGCAGCCGACGAAGGTGCGTACGACCCGGCCATGTACGGTTGGTACTGGTTCAGAAGGAGTCCCTGGACGGCCGTCACGAGATCCCGCAGGTATTGGTGACCTGTTCCGGCGTGAAGACGGCAGTCGTTGGAGGTGCGGAAGTGATGGGGCCGGGGAAGGTGAAGAGCCCACGGTGGTGACCGGGCCCGACAGCGTGGAGGCCCCGGCGATGGTCATCGGGGCGGATGTCATCGGCGCGGAGATGAAGACGGTCAGCGGTGGCGATGATGTTGACGAAGACATGATCGGACCCAAGTCTCTGGATACCAAATTGGTAGGAGTTAGGGCCTTACCGGATCTAGGGCGTAGGTTGTACGGAAAGGAGGGGGAAGGGCGAGGGTTGGTGCGCGGCGGCCGGCGACATGGCGTCGTCCTTGCGACGGGAGCAACGGCGGCGAAAGCAGGAGGCGGCTAGGGTTTAGGTCTCCCCGCTCCCTAAGAGAAGCCAAGCAAATATTGATTGCTTCTTTCTTGATTAGATTGATACATCTCCTCTCCTTATATAGAGAGGTTTACTTGACTCCTAAGCAAACGACCCTAATACGATAAGATAATGGGCTAAGCCCCTAATTAAGATACTTGGGTCATAACCCATTGGGCTAAGCCCCTATGCCGATCATAACACTACCAAACTATACATATTTTGGCACTAGCTGCTTGACTCCTAATGATGATGAGCAAGTATGTTAATTGTTGGCAATCATTAGTTCTTTGAGTCTATCCGGATTATTGAGACTGGCTTAGCATTGGCATGAATGCTGCTAATTGAAGATTGAAATTGTGCTTCTTAGGATCGTGTACTTTGTTGGGAAATATAGTAGAAAAAATAAATCTGAGCCGACAAATCATGTACTATGAAGATGCATGTGAGATTTAGATCTAGATTAGATTGCTCACCAACAAAATGTAGCAGAGAGGAGAGTTGGTGAAGCGTGTAGATGCAGATTCTCACAGCTAGGATTAAACCTCCTAACCGTGAGAATTTCTTCTTCAAATTAGTTCACTGACCTAGTATCTACGGTATCAGCACATACGGAAGTAGTGGTTCAGTAGAGCTTTGCTGTCCGAAACGAAGAACCACCGAAAAAACTAGAGAGGGGCAGCCTAGCAGTGCTCTGAACTAGAACAAATCTAGACACAGGAGAAACGGGGCACGGGGTAAGTAGAGATGGGGAGCCGTGGGGCTTGTGGTGCCTTTGGTGCGCCCCCTCCCACCTATTTCAAAGTTCAAGAAATCGCTAGGCATTAATTATGCGTCTGGCGACCTACTTGCGCTTTTCTAGCTTAGGCAAAATTAGGCGCAATTAGGCGTTAGTGTTGTAGCTTGAAGAAATAAGCTAGATGGGCTGGCCCAGCCCATTAAACCACATGCCCATCTTCCTATTCTCCTATTGAACCTCTAGTATGTGCACAGTCCACAGAAAGCTAGGTTTCCTCCTCACACCGCCTCTTCCCCTCGTCCTCTCTCCCTTCTGCCTCTCTCCCACTTCCTCTACCCCTCCCTCGATATCTCGCCGGAGAAGCTCGATCCCTCGCAGGAGTGGTTGAATCCTCACCAGCAAGGATGAATCCTCACAGGGGAGGTCAAATCCTCACATGGGAGATTGATTTCTCGCCTGAGAAACATGATTCCTCGCCGGAGAACCTCGCCGGCCGCTTTTTTGAGCGCCTAGGGCCAAAGCGAGGCGTTATGCCAACGCCCAGCGCTTAAGCGCGCCTAGGCAAGCGCCTAATAGCGCCTTCTTGAACAATGACCTATTTATAGGTGGAGGCCCAAGGGGTTGGCCGACCTAAGGAGGAGGAGTCCTCCCTGGATTGGGCACTCTAGTAGTCCCCATCTTGGAGGAATCCTCTCGAAGGTGCCTTACCACCCATGGACTCTATGGTCCAACCAACTTGGGCCAAAGGTGGCGTGGCCTTGACCCGTCAGGAACCTTCTAGAACCTTCCAGACCTTTTCAGACGCTGCGGATCTGTGCACGACATGCTGGTCAAGACAACCACACCACCGCTACATGTCGCGACTGCCGGCTCGCTAGGACCTAGATCAAACCAACATGCCACCAGCCACCGCCGCCACAAATCCGTAGCCGCCATCACACGCCCATTTGGGCAAGAACGACAGATATGCAACTATCACCCTCTGCCCCACTATGCAGCCCTTGTCCTTCACATGAGCCTGATGCCGCCTCGCGGAGTCGCCCCTACGCCGCTTGTGCACCCAGTGAGATGCAGAGGAGGGACCGTGCGCTGTGTGGGCTTTACCAGCTAGCGCCCTCCAGCGGCTGCAAGGGAGGTTAGAGGGAGTGGGGGTGGTGTTTGGCGGTGGCTAGGGTTTTCTCCCGGGCCGCTACCGGCAGTGACACGAGAGTCATGATAGATTTAGACCGTTAGACGCCGATTAAAAAATACACATTGAAAACTTGCTGGAACATTGAAAAGTGAAACCAATCACTCAGTGTTGACCCTAGAAAAAAAAACGTAAAACTTCTATGAATATCCCCTACCATTCGCTGTATCAGCTCCATTGCATTACCGAAAAAGGCTTTCACCCTGCTTTATATATAAAGCACCAAACCACAAGCATCCAGCACAACCACACGCCACGCCACCGCAACACACACACATCCAAGACATGATACATAGGTGCTGAGCGCAGCAACACCACTCCTAGCACTACCGCCCCGAAGAGATGAAGCTACATATGACGAACCATGCGCTCCAAGGCGGCGCCTTCAGGAAGGATACGACGCCGGAGCACCGTCACCACCCGATCCAAGGATCAGAGTTCCCCCCGAAGCCGCATGACGGGCAATGAGAGCCGCGACGACGCCTTCAAGAAGGAAACGATCTTCGCCGCCGCCGGTCCGTCCGAAAATAGAGCAGGTTTTCACCTCGGCCAACATTCACTGCCACCGAACGCCACACCCCGGCAACCACGCCTCCCACACGACCATGGTGCCCAGGCAGCACCAATGCACAGGCTCTACCCAAGAGCACCACGCAACCACCACCAGGGCCGCCGCTCCAGCATCCAAGACCTCGACACCACCTCACTCGAGACCTGCCGCACCCCAACAAAAGAGACGAGCGGAAAGGTCCCACCTTTCGCGCCCCTGGGCACCCCCAGCGTCGAGACCCAATAGGTCATCCAGAACTGGCATCCACCGACCCATCCTACTGCCCCAAGTGCGAGACGAGCTCGGTCCTGCAGCAACGAGAGGGGGACGAGGTCAGTCCTGCTGCACCGTGCACGAGACGAGCTCGGTCCTGCCGCATCATGCGCGAGACGAGCTCTGTCCTGCGGCATCGGGCGCGAGACGAGCGGTGGACCGCAACTGGGAGAGGACCAACCCTTTGATGGGAGAAGCGGACGGGCGACGAGGAGACGGGGTAAAGGTCGAGACGGCCCGAACGCAGACAAACCGACGCCGGAGAAGCCGGCCGTTGCCGCGAGCAGATCCATCGAGCCACCGTGAAGCCGCCACGACCCCGGTAGGCCACCACCGAGACCTACCCACGCCGCCCCCCGGTCGGAGCAGCGGCCACGCCCAACCGCTGCCCTACCCACGTCGGCGCCCACAAGCATACAGGGAAGGAGGGCCCCGCCGCCACCGCGCCCCCCGGGCTTTTGCCCGACGGAGCTCGCCGGTGACGGCGGGGGGAGGGGAGGGAGGCGGGGCCGAGAGCCGCGGCCATAGGGGCCCCCCCGGGCGCGCGCGGGCGCGCCGCGGGAGGGGAGGAGAGAGGGGGAGGGGGAGGGGAGCGGGGCGGGCCGGGAGCCGCGCGCCCGGCGGCCGGCGACGGCGGGGGAGGGAAACCTAGCGGAGCGGGGGATGCTCCATTGCATTAGTACATCCTGACAAAAAAATCCACATATCCAAAAGCATCATAGGGTGTGGGATTCATGTTTGATATACCCTAACTAAACTTAAAACTCATGAATATCATGAAAAGTATAAACATATGAGAAGAGAACCATAATAAAACTAGAAATGAGGAGCACAAGGGGAGGACAAGAAAAAGGACTGTAACACTAGAGCACAACCGAAGAAACAAACGATGCCAATGCTTATGCCTGTTGAATCAATCAATCATCCCACCATTTGGTTGCATCGACCCCATCCCTTTCACCAACTAGTAGTTTAACAATATTAACATGCCCTGTCTCCAAACAATTCCAGCGGTCGCTTTAGAATCGCCGGCAGATTTGGAAGTCTTGCGGCCAGTATTCATGATGCAACCCTACAAGGCTACAATGTCAAAATCCCCATACCTGATACCTCTCATCTTTCCGGTCCTCGCAACAACAAGCAAGCATAGCTTTGTTCCTTGAAGAAGATGAACCGCATGAGGAGGATCGCGGGGATGGGCAAGAGCAAGAAGGCCCCGTCCGCGGTTCAGAAGGACAAGGACGAGAGCATAGTTTTCTTCCGGGAGCTGTACAAGCATGAGGAAGATACGGATGTGAACCTCCTGGAGCCGATCTACTCCGTGGAGTTCGACGCCATCCAAGGTGACATCTATCTCTCTCTCTCGTCCTTGCACTTAACGTTGTTTTTTTTTTTTTGGAACAAACAAGAATCCCATACGTACGTTAACTTATACGTGCACCGAACCAATATTTCCATCTTCATGGGTCATGGCCATTTCACCTGGTCACCAGGAACGATTTTCCTTGAAAACCATATGCTACTTAGATTTCTGAGTAAAGCTCACTGCATCGTCTGTGTGCTAACTAGGTGGTCATATGTCCAAGCCTCCCTCGGGGAAGAGAGATCTCCTCATGCCGATCATCGAGAAGCACGACTATGACTGGTAGGTTCATTTTTTTTTTTTTTTGAGACAACTGGTAGTAGGTTCATTTGGCCCTAGCACTGCTAGAATTGGTTCTTACATTAGAGGGAGTACATGTGATTTCAGGCCCAAGACCCCTCCGGTTGCACCAATGTTTCCTTCCCTCAAGATGGAAGCCAGCTCCTCCGAAACGGTGGTTGCCCCTAAGGTGACACACATCCCGATCACGCAACCTGTCAAACCTTCAGCTTCAAGGGTATGCTAATCGCTAAACCTCCTTTGTTTTGCACATTTATTCATCATCCTATGCAAACTGGGTTTGGAGTTGAACGATTTTTCGAAATCTTGGCTAGGGCAGTTCATTGGCAAGACTGAGGCGACCAAAACATCAGCCAAGACTCCGGCAGGTTCTTCGTCAAGCAACTCTGCCAAGAGCCAGCCTTGCACGACCGACAGGAGACCAGCTTCAGCTTACGCTACTCTGCCCAACAGGCAGCAGAAACCAGATGCCAAAGCCAATACTGGCACAAGCAGCAACTCAGGCAAGGAACACTCGCACACGTACTACGCAAATGCAAGCCAGGACAGCAGCAGCAGCAGTGCAAGTACAACCAACACGGTGGAGACGCCAGGAGAAGCCCCTTACACGGCGCCCAAGAATCTGCTCACGACTGGGTCTATTTTCGCACGGCGCAGGGCATCAGCAACGGCAGTGGCGACAGCTCCACCATTGGGCGTGGACACCAAAGTCGAGAGCGCGAAGGCGAGGAGGCCACCATCTTCTGCGGCAAGAGCTTCCAAGGAGCTGCAGGTAGATGCCAGGAAGAATGCTTTACCAGCCAAGGGCAAGGCTGTGGCCGGCACCGGCAGCGAGCCTGTTTGCAACAGCAGTGGCCGTGCCAGCACCAGCAAGACCGCACCAGCAAAGGGAATGCGAAGAACAGATGGCAAGAACGAGCGGAGACCAAAGTTTGCAGACCAGTGAAGAACAAACCTATCAGTTGACATGTAGTATATATGTTTGCAAAAGCGACGATTCGAACAACTATAAAAATTTGCTCCTCCCACTGAAGACTTCTTTCTGTTGATTTGTCGAGTCAAGTATGAATTTGTACTTTCAACTAGGAAATTCAGAGACCAAAAGACAGGTCCATGGACCAGCAGCAATGCAGTATACTGACGCATGTATCAGGGTATTACTATCCTTCCTCTTCATGGGATCACATCAAAATGGGTCATCATATAAGCGCCGTTCTGCCAACCCCTCCCGACAACAGGGCAACAGGGTACCACTAAGCATCAGACAGCACTGCGGGGCTGACCTGGGGCTTCCCTCGCCCCATGGCAAATCCTTTTGTGCCGTCCGGCATACGCGGACCAGGAGGCGGCTTGGACACCACCGGATGCTCAGCACTGTGATTTGATGGAGGAGTGCCGATTGGATGCCCGCCGTCCCGACTCTGGCCATGGTACTGGCCCCGGCCACGGCCTCTTCCCCCACGTCCTCGGCCCCTCCCTTGCCTCATTCCAGCTTTGTCATAGAAACCATCCTCACCCTATATAAGAAACACCCCATTAGACAATCCATTCTTAAAGTTTCTGATGCATCAGTATGCTGTAGTACATGATAGATACCTGAGCAGCATCTTCTGCTTCATACTCTTCAGGATCATCTTCATCCGCAGCCTCCTCATCTCCACCTTTTCTTCCTTGACCAATCCCATGTTTCTAGTGGCCAGTAACAAAATTAAATGTGAAAAAGAAAAGCATCTTCTACAATGAAGCATTTGATATAACAGTGATATTAAACAAGTCTTGTGGGAACAGTCTGTCCTTTAAACGTAATCTTCACTAAGCAGGCTTACACTCATCAGTCAAATATAATAGCTACACCAAGCATGATGCAAGTGGATAACCGATATTCCAGATGTTAATGACAAATAGATCTAGCCAGAATACTAAGACAGACGAGGAACACATAGGACAGTTTTGTGTGCATGCTCACAATCAATCCATGATTACTTCCAATTCTGCATAAAACATGAAATGACCAATAAAAAAAGACATTGAATTGGTCAGGATTCATTAAGGTACCAGGCAACCAAGCAGCGAACGAACTCTAGGCCCATCCCTCCAGTTTCTGCCGCCACTAAACTCGGCAACCTGTAAACAGAAAAGATTCTTCTTTTATATGCTAGACAAGTGCCAAAGGACGGACGGATAGCAGTCAAGATGACATACCGCCTTTTCAGCATCTTCAACAGTTCCATACTCCACAAAAGCATGCAGCTGCAAGCACAGCAAAATAGAAACAACATTGGCACAAACAGGTGTGAAAATATCTTACGAACAACAGATACATTGCTTTGGAAGAAGCTATGATATGACTCATCAACATTTAGTATTCATATAGAGGTAGATAGATCATTGTACCACCTACAGGACATAACCTTATTAGCAAAAAGCATCTCAATCCTTGATGATTTGCCGGCAGAAATATCGATCCCTTGTGGATAGCAAGTACGTATTGATTTCACACTGCAATATAGATAATATTAGTCTTCAACATTGCACCCATAGTTAATCATGGTAACAGACATCCATACCTCCCAACAGTTGAGAAAATCCTCATAAGATTCTGATAGCGATGATCCTCAGGTAATTTTTCAGCAACAATAATTCGAGACTGAGTACAGAAATAGGTAAGTTTCAGAAGCATGACATAGCAAATAGAAGATTCCACGGATTATATGCTAACCTGAACTTCTTCAGCATCCACATCAGAGAAGGGCACTCGTCGCCTAACCATCTTCCCGTCATCTGAAACTACCTATAAATGATAAAGAAAGTAAAGAACCACACAGACTATCATTTCTTGTGTTTGGATCAGGGGAAAATTGAACAAGAGTGCGGATGCATGATATCACAGGATAGCTCTTTCAGTAGGATGGTACAGGTTCCTAGACACTTTTTTTTGCTTTATCACTGCATGGATGAGCTGAGGCAGTCACCTCCCAGATCTAACTAGCACATATCTTGATTAAGCAGCAATATAAAGTATATGCAAGCAAATTACTTGCGCTGTCAATAGCGGAAAGAATATGCATATCCAAAAGAAAAGTGTAAACAGGTAAATATGACGATTTGGTTGAGATACTTACAAGCTCTGTTGATGTACGTAATGCACCAGGCAACAAGGATCTATCAATTAACTCTCGAATCTTCCTGAAGGATGCAACCACTGTCATCGGCACTGTTAAGACAAAAGAAAATAGTGAAAACAGTTTCGATTTTTTTTGTAAACTGCTCGCTGATATTGGAGAAGTATCAACTGTTATCCGGCAAAATAAAACCCAAATGGAAAAAAGCACACAAAGAATGGTATGCAGCTCCCCGTAATGAATTAATGATGCGTAGCATCAATAATGCAAGCACATTTCATATTTCAAAGTGTCAAAGCAACATTTTTTCCATTTTCGAATGTGTCAATAATCTGTAGCTTACATATAGTAGAAGATTACCTGCCAGAGGTAGTACCACAAACTGAGCACAACTTATTACTTAACTTATTAGTATAACAGAAAATACCCAAGAAGAAAATTATGGCTATATCAGCACTTTGTAAGATTTTTATCATCATATTTGTGCCTACTTCTATTGCTAAATTTTAATTGATTTTGGCCAGCAAACGTCAGATGAAAGAAACATACATGAGAGTAAACAGAATGATCAAGAGCTTTATTCAAATTTAACAGGTTAAACTCACCAAATCCATCTGGATCTTTAGTAATATACTTCATCAGATGGTCAGTTGTAGCTAGATTGACATCACTGAAGTAAAATTCCACCTGTCACGTTTCCAAAACCATTACAGTATCCAATGGATACACAGTTATAAAGATGCATATCAAGCAACTGATGAAAGTTTAATTATATTAATAAATAACTAAAAAGGAAGTAGTAAAAAGGTAAAGCTAGTACACAGAGTCAATTTCAACTATCTGAGAAAATGTATCGAATAAAAACAGAAAGGGTGCAGATTATAATAACGAAAAACAAAAGACCATTTTTTTCTGGTGTATTATATTATGATGATTATTTTATTTGCTCCCACATAAAAAGTAGGGAACACCACAAAATTGAAGGAGTTACATGCTTTCCCTATTCAACCATATTACCCTCAAAAGGTGAAACATACTGCCTATGACGCATGCAATACAGCGGTTGCAATACTACAGAAAGATAACATTGTATAAATTTGTCGTATTTTCTCTACGACTCTAACCAATCGGTAACTGATAAACTGAATGGAGGATCACATATCTGCCAAATATTGATGACTTGACATACACGCAAATCTTATTTATCTCTCTTATATCCATGCCGCTCCACTCCTGTCACTTAACCCTAACCCCAAAATACCACATAACAAGGCAATTCGTGCCATTTTTATCCAGAATATCTAGTATTCTCCCGGGAAAAAAAGTTGCAGATCTATGAGTTGCCGCTTACAAAAATACCATTGCTCAACAGATATCATCTTATATCTAACCCCACCCACCTCTCTCAGGTCCATCGTTTAGTACTTATTAATGCATACTACACCAGAGTACAATCTCACTACCACAAATCTGTAAAGCCAGATTGGTTATCCATGTTATAGTTCAGAAGCATAACACTGGGAGAACACATCAGATAAATGATGAGAGGATGCGCTTAACCGTATACAAATTTTCAAGAAAGCCATGCCCTGACGTCCCATGGTCATCTCTATTGCCAACATATTTGAACACCAAAAAACTAAATTTGCCAACGCATGGTACTATGGTCGATGTGTGATGAAGTTATGGAGCAGCAAGCGAATAATCAAATCAGAGGCCATCTCCACGTCTCAACAAAACCCCCATCTAAACCTCATTCTTTTTTTGGCCAAAGGGAACACTTTTTTTAGGTTTCGTAGCAACGCAGTGGATATCGCAGCAATCGACTGAAAAAAGAAAAGAGTCTACCTGCTTGACGACCCGGCGAGCGAGCTCCTCGGGCAGGACGAGCTGAGCGTTATCCACCACCGCCGCGGCATCCCCCTCATCCTCTCCCTGGTGGTGGTGCTGGTGGCGGTACTGGTGCTGGTGCTGGTGATGCGGCTGGTGGTGGTGGTGGTGGTGATGGTGGGGCCCGCGGCGATGGGGATGGGCTTGGTGCGGGGCGGCGGATCGGGGGGTGAACTCCGGCGCGGCGGCGTTCAGGCGGCCAGCCGCCGCCGAAGAGGGGGAAGAGGACTCCGGGACCTCGTCTTGAGCCATGGAGATTGGAGTGGGGAGGGAAGGGGAGGAGGGTTTCGTCTCGTCTCAATTTGCCTCCGCTTCAGGTACAAGGAAGAGAGAGCAGGGAGGAGGAGGCCAACACTAATACAAAAGGCGGCCACACCACCAAAACAAAGGAGAAAAAAAAAGGGAAAAGTAGTAGCTTAGGGTGAGTTAGGGCACAAATACAAACATAGTAAATCGTCTCAAAATATCTCGGATTTTCTTCATGCTCTTCACAAATGATGCTGAGATGTAGTTACGATGCAGTTAATTGCAAGATAATACATTTGGGGGTAGGTTAAAGAATTGGTGCCGGTATTTTTTGAGTTTGGTGCGGGCGTAACAGATCGCACTGATTCTCGTTTAACCCTGTTTTTGACAGAAAACCTAGCACTTGCAGGGTTGACTTGGAAAATAAATATCCATGCCAACACGTCTCACACTAAAAGAGATGAAGAGAGAATGACGAATGGTTCGGCAATGCGGTGCTCACCGACGTCGATCTGCCGAAGGATTGGCCGATGAGGGTTGTGGGCGCCGGGTATCTACCCAGCAGATGGTGGTGAATCGGGAGGTGGTCTATACGTTCACTGACGACGACGAGAACCATAGCACCGATGGTGAGCAGAACTAGGCGGCGAGAAGAAGGGTGTTGACTTTTGAAAGTGCAACTAATCTCCGGATGGTTTTGGTAATTAATAATAACAACATATATGTCATTGACTAATGCCTACTCAAAGATAGATTTCAGGAAAAGTTCAGTGTTGGCATGGCAAGGACATGTGGATGTGGACCCATCAAAATGCTATGGAAACATATTGGCAAAAGCTCCAAGACTCTTTATTTTTGGTTAAGTGATCCAAGATCACATTGAGTTCATAGGAAAGCCAATACTATTAAAAGGGAATGAGTTTTTGATCATGACTTAGTTGCTCAAGTGCTTGAAGATATTGCTCCAAAACCCTCAGCCACTTTCCCACATTCCATTCCGTCAAAACACTAAATATCAAACTCGGTCCCACCGACGCACCTACTTGTCGATACTAAAACCGGCAGACCTCGGGTTTGGGGGTCCAGAGCTATGGATCTTGAATCTATGGGTAAAAGGAGACAAAGGGGACGGTATTTACCCAGGTTTGGGCCCTCTCAAAGAGGTAATACCCTACGTCCTGCTTTGATTGTATTGATGATGATGTATCGAGTACAAGCTTGATCTACCTCGAGATCGTAAGTTGTGTTCTAACCCTAATGCTAGGTGGTTATAATTGTGATTGTGGTCTCTATATACTAGACCCCTCAGTTTATATAGACGCTGGGGGTACCTAGGGTTACACATGGTCGATTGCCCCACCTACGGATACAGATGTCGGCGGCAGATGCTGTCCTTGGAGTACACGTCAAGTCTTCGGCAGAATCCATCTTGATCACGTCGAGGTGCGAGGCTCCCGGAGTCCTTCCTTATGAGAACGGTGGGCCGCAAGCCCAGCCCATGGACTATGGGCCAACTAAGTTGGTACCCCTAGTCCAGGACACCGTTAGTAACGCCTGAACTAGTCTTCGACACCGAGGACTACAATCTTCTTCATACATATGACTTCGGCTTTGGAGTCTTCGGCTTGACATGCGAGTTCTCCTCTTAGATGATTCTTTCTATCATCCGGGATCTTTCCCTTAAAAGCTTTAATCGGGTATGTTCTTAAAGGAATCTGCCCTTCAACCATGGTTTAATCAAAGTTATTAGCATTCGAAGACGCGATGTAACTTAGCTTCAAAGGCCAGCCGCATAGGTGTGAACAGTGCCTACAGCCTAACAACTTTTCCGAAGCGCCACCACCTATAACTAGGTGGGTCAGTTACTGTTGCTCGAGTTGCGGCCCGGGGCAGTTTTCCAGTGGCACGTCTCATGAAAGCAGGGATCGTGCCCCGTATTTTAAGGGATATCATCAAGATTTTGTTTCACCCCACGCGCATAATGGCATCTCGTGTTGGGACATGGTGATTTTAGCAGCGCGGCAAAAGTGGAATCTTGGCCTTTCGCAGGCTATAACAGTAAAAGGGAGCAGTAACCATTTCCTATGCTCCCATTTTGTCGCCTGTGCACACAGCCTCCTGAGCTCCAGCGCCCAGATCCAGCCTCAAATTCATCTGTCTCCTCCAGCGCACACAACTCCCACTTCCGACAATGGCCGACGCCACCTTGAAGGGACACTAGGCTGGCTCCTTTGTCACTGAGGGCGTGATCGAGGAGCTACGGGACACGAGATACATCCCCGTCAATATCGCATGCTGGCCTCTAGAACCAGGCCAGCGGGTCCTTATTCCCAAGCCCGGGAAGAGGGTTATCTTCATTCCCCCACCTCATCCGAGGTCTGGGGTTGCCGTTGCACCCCTTTGTGCGCGGGGTTCTCTTCTACTACGGGCTAGATTTCCACCATCTAGCCCCGAACTCCATCCTCCATCTCGCGACGTTCATCATTGTCTTCAAGGCCTTCCTCCGTATCGAGCCACACTTTGGCCTGTGGATAAAGATTTTCGATACCAAGCCGAAGTCTAGTGGCTCCGAACTGGTGGAGTGTGGGAGGGCCATGATCAGTAGGGCCTAAAAGGTCGACTGGTTCAAGGGAACCTTCATAGAAACCATCAAAGAATGCCAACAAGAGTGGTTCTACATCACTGAACCACTCGCCGACGGCCAGGCTGAAGTCCCAGCCTTTCTCGTTGGCTCCCCCGAAGAGGCTAGTTTCTTGGAAAAGGAAAGTCTTGGATTGGGGCAACCCCGAAAAGGTGACAAAGTTGCACCAGAAAATCAAATTTCTGGCAGACAAAAAAGAAGATCAAGCTGGTGGACATGGTGGACGTCAAGCTCCACCGCCGCATCCTGCCATTATAGCTTCGAGCGAGCCCGAGGACGTGCCACCAGTGAAGCACTTCTTGCGCACCTCCCTGGCTGGGATGTCAACGACGCTATTCAAGCTGTCCCGGAACGCCCCCCAGAGGGGACGGATTGCGGCTTTGACTCCACACACGATGCCCCCGAGGTAACCACGGATACAACTTCATATCGTGTCTTCCTTTCGTGTCATTGGCCCTTTTTATCAAAACAGTTAAACTCGTTCTTTCTTGTCTTAGAAATGGATCCTCAAGGTACAACATATGCTATGCCCGGCTTGGATGCCCCAGGAGGCGAGGTCACCTCGGCTTATGGCTCTTCTGGCCGAGGATATGTACGTGGTTCCACCCAAGGAGCCGAAGCGCCTGAAAAGGAAGGTGGCCCTTGCATCCCAGGACCTTCAGAGGCCAGGTCCGAGGACATCCATGCTTCTTCCACCCATGAGAAGGTGGTGGAGGAGGAGGAGGAGAAGGAGGCATAGGAGAACATGGGGGAAGGGGCGCCTTCCCCAAAAGGAAAAAGGGCGGCGTTCGAAGATGCTGAGGAGGAGGCGCACGCCCGAGCCAGCAAGAGGCTGCACAAGGTCTCGGCCAATCAAGTCGGCTAGCAAGCCGTGCCAGCCCAGGTCACGCACTCTGACTTTTCGGATGACGACCTCTTCTAGCAAAAGCGGACAAAATCGGCACCCCGGAGGTAATTTTAACAACCCGAACGGAATCGATATTTCCTATACTCCATAACTTGTGACTGTTGGGGAACGTAGCATGCAATTTCAAAAGTTTTCCTACGATCACGCAAGATCTATCTAGGAGATGCATAGCAACGAGAGGGGGAGAGTGTGTCCACGTACCCTCGTAGACCAAAAGCGGAAGCATTAGCTTAATGCGGTTGATGTAGTCGAACGTCTTCGTGATCCAATCGATCAAGCACCAAACGTATGGCACCTCCGAGTTCCGCACATGTTCAGCTTGATGACGTCCCTCAAACTCTTGATCCATCAAAGTGTCGAGGGAGAGTTTCGTCAGCACGATGGCGTGGTGACGGTGATGGTGATGTGATCCGCGTAGGGCTTTGCCTAAGCACTACGACAAAATGACCGGAGGAGTAAACTATGGAGGGGGACACCGCACACGGCTAAGAGAACAATTGATGTGCTTTTGGGTGCGCCCTTGCCCCCGTATATAAAGGAGGAGGGAGGAGGCCGGCCCTAGGGGGCGCACCTTGGTGGGGGGGAACCGACCAGGACTCATAGTCGTAGTCGGCCTCCCTTTCCTTTCTTTTGGAGGGGGAAAGGGGAAGGAGAGGGAGAGCGAGTAGGAAAGAGGGGCCGCGCCCCCTTCCCTTGTCCAATTCAGACCGCCCATGGGGAGGCACCACCCCTTGTGGGATCTCATCTCTATCCTATGGCCCATGTTGGCCCATTACTTTCCGGGGGGGGGGGGGTCCGGTAATCCCTCGGCACTCCGAGAAATATCGAAAACGCTCCGAAACTATTCCGGTGTCCAAATACGATCGTCCAATATATCAATCT
Organism: Triticum aestivum; assembly: GCF_018294505.1. Taxonomy (NCBI): domain Eukaryota; kingdom Viridiplantae; phylum Streptophyta; class Magnoliopsida; order Poales; family Poaceae; genus Triticum; species Triticum aestivum. Next base: position 271,525,433 of record NC_057812.1, read on the forward strand.
TTACCTCTCGACCATTTCGAGACTCCTCGTCAGGTCCGTGATCTCATCCGGGACTCCAAAAAATCTTCGGTCACCAAAACACATAACTCATAATACAAATCGTCATCGAATGTTAAGTGTGCGGACCCTACGTGTTCGAGAACTATGTAGACATGACCGAGACACATCTCCGATCAATAACCAACATCGGAACCTGGATGCTCATATTGGTTCCTACATATTCTACGAAGATCTTTATCGGTCAAACCGCAATGACAACATACGTTATTCCCTTTGTCATCAGTATGTTACTTGCCCGAGATTTGATCGTCGGTATCTTCATACCTAGTCCAGTCTCGTTACCGGCAAGTCTCTTTACTCGTTCTGTAATGCATCATCCCGCAACTAACTCATTAGTCACATTGCTTGCAAGGCTTATCGTGATGTGCATTACTGAGAGGGCCCAGAGATACCTCTCCGATACTTGGAGTGACAATTCCTAATCTTGATCTATGCCAACCCAACAAATACCTTCGGAGACACCTGTAGAGCATCTTTATAACCAACTAGTTACATTGTGACGTTTGATAGCACACAAGGCATTCCTCCGGTATTCGGGAGTTACATAATCTCATAGTTAAAGGAATATGTATGAGTCATGAAGAAAGCAATAGCAATAAAACTTAACGATCATTATGCTAAGCTAACGGATGGGTCTTGTCCATCACATCATTCTCCTAATGATGTGACCCCATTCATCAAATGACAACACATGTCTATGACCAGGAAACTTAATCATCTTTGATTAACAAGCTAGTCAAGTAGAGGCATACTAGGGACACTTTGTTTTGTCTATGTATTCACACATGTATCAAGTTTCCAGTTAATACAATTCTAGCATGAATAATAAACATTTATCATGATATAAGGAAATATAAATAACGACTTTATTATTGCCTCTAGGGCATATTTCCTTCAGTGACACGCTTCCCATCTTCTCAATCCAGAGCGCGTCCTCATCGACGACAAGACCTCGGACAACGGGCTCTTGCTGCCTCTTATGGTGGAAAGCGGGACTGCCGAGAACTTCACCCTTTCCCCCACTCATGACTAGCTAGGGGAAGCAACATCACACTCGGCCCCCTCAGTTGACAATACTTGGGACGGTACTGAAGTCCCCTCGGCCAAGGTTGAGGCCTCGGCTAGGACCAAGGGGAAGGAGTCCCCGAGGTCCAACAAGGTGGGCCGGGACACACAGAGTCCTTAGCCCAAGCAACTCCGTTGCCATCACAACAGTTGGTGGTTTCCATCCCCACCACTATGGTGGGGGAACCCAAGGTGACTTTGCCCACCCTCCTACCCTAGGGCATGTCTACAAGGGGTGACTCGAGGAGATGGAGGCGGCCTTAACGGGCTCCTCCATCGCAGAAGAGCACCGTACCCTTATCGGCACGGCGCTGAGCGACTTCTGGTTTGTGGAGGTCGGGATGCATGAGGTCTTCAAGGGCCTCTTTAGAGGTTTTGAGGTATGTTTTATACATCCCTCCTTTCTTTTTTATCATTAGTGACTTAGTTTGACACTTGCTCTATCTAGTAGCCCTCTTCGGACATGAATGAAAAAACATTGTCCGGAGAGTAAAAAGCTACAAACAGTACACGCAAACACGTAGCAAGCAGTGGCCCCGAGCCTCAAGTTAGTTTCAAAAACTGACTTGGGGGCGATTTGGATGTGTATAAAAGCGAAGATGTAGTAGCCCCGAGACTCTGGTTGGGTTTGAAAGAGCCGAGCAGAGCATCAAAATTGATGTTGGGAGAATAATGACTGAATATATGTGCAGGCCTCATCTTCGGCTCCGAACTCCATCTCTGAAGAGTTAGCAGAGATGAATTGGAAGCTCAAGCGGCCCGAGGAGGACCTCGATCTGATGCAGAAGCAGATCGATCGGGCCCAAGGTAAACGAAAAGCTAATGCTTGAATAATGTAGCTTCCGTATTTGTTTCAGCTTGTTCTAATTTCAAGCTTGTGTAATTATAGCTATGACTACAGAGCTTGAGGCCCTTAAGGCCGAGTTGTAGAAGGCTTTACAAGAGGCCGAGCAGCATAAAACTGTGGCGGTGAAGGCCAACAAAGAGCTGGCCGAAGAAAAGGCAGCCCACGGCAAGGACCAGGCTCGGGTCCTCAAAGTCGAGGACAACTTGAAGGGAGGGTATGTGGAACGTGACGCCCTTCAAAAGAACCAGAAGAAGGCGGCCGCCGAGCTCGAGAAGTTGAGCTTGGCTCATGCCAAGGTCCAGACCCAGGCCTGAGCAGATCGCGAGGTGCTCCAGCAAGTGAGGCAGATCGCTGCTGGTAAGCCATACTTACTTCGGTGTATTTTTGGCCGTAAGAGGTTTGTCGAGCTTACTCAACTCCGGCGATCCACTGACGCCTTTGCGGATCTTTCGATAAGCGCATCCGGCGCTGGCTGTCACTTCGGCGCCTAGGAGGGTCATGCCACGGAGCGGGCATTCTGGCGGTAGTTCCGGGCGCCATCGCATCCACCACTACTCAACAACCAGATGAAGCAGTTGATGAAGCTCTATCGTATGGCAAGGCCGGCCATGGAGGACCTCGGTGTCCACCTTCGGCTTGCGGAGCCGATGCTGACCACCTTCTTTGGCTTGGTGGCTCGTCTTCAAGACTCTGACCCTCAAGTTCTGCGCTGGAAGCGGTCAACATGCTTGGAGGGCGTCCAGAGGGCATATGCCTACATGAATACACACTATCCTTGCATTGATGCGACAGGCGTGGCCTCAAAACCGCCTGCCGAGAAGGACAGGACGCCGAAGCAGTATATGGACGATGTGATGGAGGGTTGTGACGCCCCAAGACCGGAGCTTCATACGCCTTCCATGTTTTCTGAGTTTCGTTGTGTGAGTTGTTGGTTTGTTGCATTCATCATTGCATCATTCGCATTGCATCATATCTTTTAATTTTGTAAAACTCAACTAAATAAAATGCATAGATCTTTGATCTATTTAAATCGAGGGAAGGGTGACTTCTCTTTATAACATATCCTCCCGATAGTAGGGAGCTATATTAAATATTTCTTTAATTTGAAATTCACCATAACACACTTGCAAAAATCCCAATGCCTTTGTTATCACAACTCTTGGCATCTAACTCTGCCATATATCCTTTCGTCATTTTTCAGAGCTCCACCTAAATTTTCAACATTTTTGGTCACTTCAAAAACCAAGTCCTAGTTCAAACCCTTTTGAATTAAATTCAAACGAGTTTGAATTTTACATCTTTCAATCTTCGCCTTTTCTATTTTCTTGGAACAAACATATTTTTGTGAGTTCGGGAAAATTATCCCCATGCCAAAATCTTTTCCCTTTTCCTCTCTTTATTTTTTTCTTTTCTGTTAAAGAAATATGAGGCAGGAGAGAAGCCCAACTGGCCACTTGGGCCTCAGAGCCAGGCCGGCCTGCTTCCCCGCGGCCCACCTAGGCCAGCCACACCATCTCCAAGGTATCCAGCCGGACCAATTCGGCCCAAGGCCAAGGCCCAGCCAGCCCCACTGGTTAACCCTAGGCCCGACCGATCCCTCACCTCGTCCTCTCCCGCTAAATCCTATTTGGCGTCTTTAGCGCCCGCTACAGTTGTTTCTACTAACGGGCGCATACCCCCTTCTCACGTTGGGTTGTCCCATTTTCGATTTTTTTTCCGTGTTCTAAACTGCAAACTGCAAAAACACCGCTAGAGCTGGGTTTCGAACCGTGAACGGCGAGTAACGAGCGCGAGGCGACAACCACCAGGCCAGCTCGGATGATGTGATTACGTACATGTTTTCTTTCTTTTCTTCTTCTTCTTTTTTTTTCTTCTTTTCTTTTCTTTTTTCAAATTCATGAAACTTTTCTTTCTTCATGAGTTTTTCCTCTGCAAAATAGATGGAGTTTTTCTCGAATTTGATGAGTTTGTGAAAAAATCGATGATTTTTTTCAAATCCGATGAACCTTTTAAAAATTTAATGATTTTTTTCAAATTTGATGAACTTTTATCAAATTCGATGAACTTTTTTTCAAAATCGATGAACTTTTTTTTAATTTTGGTGAACTTTTTTCAAAATCAATGAACTTTTTTCAAATCTGATGACCTTTTTTCAAATTCGATGAACTTTTTTGAAAACCGGTGAACTTTTTTCTAATTTGGTGAACTTCTTTCCTAATCCGATGAACTTTTTTCAAATCTAATGAATTTTATTTCAAATCCGATGACCTTTTTTCAAATTCGATGAACTTTTTTGAAAACCGGTGAACTTTTTTCTAATTCGGTGAACTTTTTTTCTAATCCTATGAATTTTTTTCAAATCTAATGAACTTTATTTCAAATCCGATGATCTTTTTTCAAATTCGATCAACCTTTTCATTTTTTGTGTTCAAAATTGATGAACTTTTTTTAGAATTGATGAACTTTGTAAAATTTGTGAAATGTTTTTAAAATTCGTAATTTTTCAGATTCATGTGCTTTCAGTTTTGTGAACAAAGGGACGAACAGCAAAAAAAGAGAATGAACGAACGAAACGTGCACGAAGGAAGGGAACGGAAAGTGTGAGCGTGTTAGCTGGGCCGGCCCATGAGAGGCTGCTGCACGAGCGCCCGCTAGCGAACGGGCGCATAAGGCCTTGTACAATGGGAGGTGCTTAGAGAGATGTTTAGAAAAATAACCCGGGTTTTTCTGAAGCACCGGTGCCTATTTCTACAGGAGAGACGCTTAGTTAAGCGTCTATCCTGTACAAATAAGCACTGGTGCTTAAAGAAAGCCTGATTTATTTCTCTAAGCACCTCCCCTAAGCTTCTCCTATTGTACAAGGCCTAAGGCGCCGTAGAGGAGGTCTTTCCTCTCCCTTCGTCCTCCTCCTGCACCGCACCTGCAGACAGAAAGGAGTGAGAGCTCCACGCGCCCGAACTTTTCTCTCCCTCGATTCCCTCCTTCCTCCTAGCGCCGGCGCAGGAGAGGAGCAGAGCCCCACGCGCGCGCCCGATCCTTTTCTCTCCCTCTCCATCGCTTGTGCCGCCGAACTCCACCAGGAAGACCAACCCCGCGCACGCCCCCGCCTCTAGCTCATGCATGCGCCTCCTTGCCCCGCACCGGCCAGCGTGCCGCCCGGCGAGCCCTTCCCCGACGCCTCCTGGTTCGCCGCGTCGCTCGCTCGCCCGCCATGGCCGCCCGAGCGTGCACCTGCAACCGTCGCGCCTCCTCTGGACGCTTCCTCATCCCCCCTTGTCTTTGCCTCCGGCCGCCGCCAGCGAGCAGCTCCGCCGGAGCCACACCCCTTCACCGGACTGCCTGCTTCGCCTCCCCGTGCTCCAGTCACGCCGATGTCCGGTGTTCCAAGTCCACGCCCTCCCTCTCGACCAGGTGCTTTCTGGTCGTACAGGAGACCGCCGCCGCCAAGTTCTTCTGGACGCGCTACCGCGGCCCTCCTCTGCTTCAGCTCCTTCATTAGAGCTCCGAGTCTTACCGACGTGCCTCCTCATCGTCGCCTTGCGGCTGCCGGACCCCGAGTTCACCTTCCTCACCATCACCATGCCATGGCCGATTTTGTTGCTTCACTGTTGGGCATGAGTTGCCTTGCTGTTGCCTCGAGAGTCCCTGTTGTCGTGCTTCATTTTTGGGTCAGCTAGAACGAGATGCCAAGTACCACAACATCGAATGCCCAACTACCGTCGACCCTCAATACCACAAGTACGCTTTGGATACACCAAGTGTACGACTACGCCCGGCGATGCGACAACTACCTCTACCGTCGACCCTCGAAGGCACCGTGGACGTCAAGTTCCTCGCCATGTACCACTACCATCGTCGAAGACCCGAGTAACGCAAGCGTCAAGTTCCTCTACCGAAGACCCGTGAACGACTATGAAATGTGTACCACTACCCGAACGTCTACGGAACATGTACCACGACCATCGCCGAAGACCCCGTGGACATCAAGTTTCGTGTCGTGACCCCGAACATCTACGGACATGAACCACTACTTCCACTACGGCATGAGTACAACTACTACCACTACGTACGTGGCGAGAATGCCTACTTCCGCTATGAACTTGATCCGTTCCGAAAAGTCATGCCTCGAAGGTATAACCACCGAGACGATGCCCGTGAACGAATGCATGTGATGTATGAGACGATCGTGGTTGCACCGTGTCCGAGTTGTTCTTTGCGAGTCCTCGTTGCCTTGCCGTCGACATGTGGGAACCCGGTATCCGGGAGCACCCCATCATCTTGCATGACACACTCACACCCACTTCCTTTTGCACCGGGATCCCTGTGAGCTACCGGATCATCGGAATGTTGCTGTGACATCATTTCCGTTTGGCCACCGTGGCACCTTTTCCGTCGTAGTTGCCGTGGCACTCCTTTGGTTCAGCCATGGTGACAAAATGCTTCATAATATGCCTGCCAACATTTTCATAAAAACTTGCATAAAACTTGCACATGCCATCTGCATCATGATAACAACATTTAAAATGGTTAAAAATGGTTGTTGCATTAAATTGCTAATGCACATGAGGAATTACCGGAATTATTGCTTGATGCTTCCGGCCTCAATTAAAATACCTAACTGTGTATTTTACTCATGTTTCACCTCGTGCCATGTTAACCAACATTTAATATTGTTGAGTACCTAAACGGGAGAGAACTAAATAATCAAATGTGGTGTTTTGTCAATATGCATCCCGTTGCATATTGAGCTCCACTTAACTGGTAGTTTTGTTTGTGCATTTTGCCATGCCATGCTGATACGTCTCCGTCGTATCTACTTTTCCAAACACTTTTGCCCTTGTTTTGGACTCTAACTTGTATGATTTGAATGGAACTAACCCGGACTGACGCTGTTTTCAGCAGAATTGCCATGATGTTGTTTTATGTGCAGAAAACAAAAGTTCTCGGAATGACCTGAAACTCCACGGAATATCTTACAATAAACAATAAAAAATCCTCGCCAAAGATGAAGACCAGGGGGCCCACACCCTTCTCACGAGGGTGGGGGGCGCCCCCTAGGGCACGCCCCTACCTCGTGGGCCCCCTGGAGACCTCCCGACTCCAACTCCAACTCTATATAACTGCTTTCGGGGAGAAAGAAAATAAGGGAGAAGAAATCATCACGTTTTACGATACGGAGCCGCCGCCCAGCCCTAAAACCTCTCGGGAGGGCTGATCTGGAGTCCGTTCGGGGCTCCGGAGAGGGGGATTCGTCGCCGTCGTCATCATCAACCATCATCCATCACCAATTTCATGATGCTCACCGCCGTGCGTGAGTAATTCCATCGTAGGCTTGCTGGACGGTGATGGGTTGGATGAGATTCACCATGTAATCGAGTTAGTTTTGTTAGGGTTTGATCCCTAGTATCCACTATGTTCTGAGATTGATGTTGCTATGACTTTGCTATGCTTAATGCTTGTCACTAGGGCCCGAGTGCCATGATTTCAGATCTGAACCTATTATGTTTTCATCAATATATGAGAGTTCTAGATCCTATCTTGCAAGTCTATAGTCACCTATTATGTGTTATGATCCGTTAACCCCGAAGTGACAATAATCGGGATACTTACCGGTGATGACCGTAGTTTGAGGAGTTCATGTATTCACTATGTGCTAATGCTTTGTTCCGGTTCTCTATTAAAAGGAGGCCTTAGTATCCCTTAGTTTCCATTAGGACCCCGCTGCCACGGGAGGGTAGGACAAAAGATGTCATGCAAGTTCTTTTCCATAAGCACGTATGACTATATTCGGAATACATGCCTACATTACATTGACGAATTGGAGCTAGTTCTGTGTCACCCTATGTTATGACTGTTACATGATGAACCGCATCCGGCATAATTATCCATCATTGATCCAATGCCTACGAGCTTTCCATATACTGGTTTACGCTTATTTACTTTCCCGTTGCTATTGTTACAATCACTACAAAATACCAAAAACATTACTTTGCTTTCATTACTCTTTTGTTACCGTTACCATCACTATCATATTATTTTGCTACTAAACATTTTTCTATAGATACTAAGTTTCCAGGTGTGGTTGAATTGACAACTCAGCTGCTAATACTTGAGAATATTCTTTGGCTCCCCTTGTGTCAAATCAATAAATTTGGGTTGAATACTCTACCCTCGAAAGCTATTGTGATCCCCTATACTTGTGGGTTATCAAGACTAATTTCTGGCGCCGTTGCCGGGGAGCATAGCTCTATTCTTTGAGTCACTTGGGATTTATATCTGCTGGATACTATGAAGAATTTGAAAGACGCTAAGACAACAATTTATCCCTCAACTACGAGGGGAGGTAAGGAACTGCCATCTAGCTCTGCACTTGATTCACCTTCTGTTATGAGTAAGCTTGCGACACCTAAACCTGCTTCTGCTATTCGTTCTGATATGTCGCATGTTATTGATGATGCTACTTCTGATATACATGATACTTATGATGAAACTACCTCTATGCCTGATACTACTATGCCACTTAGTGATTTTCTCGAGGAACGACTTGCTAGGGCTAGAGAGATTGAAAATATTGAATCTGATTATGAAGATGAAAGTGATGATGAAGAATCATTTGTTATTCCTAAGGGTTATTTATTTGATCAAGATGCTTCTTTAGCTATTTTAGCTTGCAAAGATAGATATGAACTCAAAAGGTTATTAGCTAAATGGAATAAGCAATCTCTAAATGCTAGGATGAGACCTGACCCTGCTTTGCTACTTCACCTATCTGTGTTGCTGATAAGGATTATGAATTCTCTATTGATCCCGATATAATTACTTTGGTTGAATCTGATCCTTTTCATGGCTATGAATCTGAAACAGTTGTAGCACATCTTACTAAATTAAATGATATAGCCACCCTGTTCACTAATGATAAGAGATCTCGCTACTTTTATATCCTTAAAATATTTCCGTTCTCATTAAAGGGTGATGCTAAGATATGGTTTAATTCTCTTGATCCTGGTTGTGTGTGTAGTCCCCAGGATATGATTTATTACTTCTCTGCTAAATATTTCCCTGCTCATAAGAAACAAGCCGCTTTAAAGGAAATATAGAACTTTGTGCAAATTAAAGAAGAGAGTCTCCCACAAGCTTGGGGGAGGCTTCTCAAGTTACTTGATGCTTTGCCTGATCATCCTCTTAAGAAAAATGAAATACTTGATATCTTTTATAATGGACTAACCGATGCTTCCAGAGATTACTTGGATAGTTGTGCTGGTTCTCTTTTTAGGGAAAGAACACCGGATGAAGCTGAAATCTTATTGAATAATATGTTGACAAATGAAAATAATTGGACACCTCTGGAGCTAGCTCCTGCTCTAATTAACGATCCTATTCCTAAACCAACTCCGAAGAAGAGAGGTATTCTATTTCTCAGTCCCGAAGATATGCAAGAGGCAAAGAAATCTATGAAAGAAAAATATATTAAAGCTGAAGATGTTAAGAATTTACCTCCTATTGAAGAAATACATGGTCTTAATTTACCGCCTGTTGAAGAAACATATGATCTTAATCCTTTATTTATTGAAGAACCTCTAGACCTCGATAACCCGACACAGGTAGTAAAGGTAAATTCTCTCTATAGATATGATAAAGCTGAAATCCCTCCTGCTAAAATTGCTTGTCAATGCTTGGATGAGTTTGATAATTTTATGTTTAAGCAAGAAGACTTCAATGCTTATTTTGGTAGACAATTAAAACAAGATGCTGATATGATTAAATACTTGGGTAATTATATGGCTAATATTAGAGGTGAACTTAAACTTGTTAGCAAACATGCTTCTATGGTTACTACTCAAGTAGAACAAGTACTTAAAGCTCAAAAAGAATTGCTCAATGAGATGAATAATAAGAAAAATGATTATGTTGTTAAAGTGGCTACTAGAACTGGTAGAATGACTCAGGAACCTTTGTATCCTGAAGGCCACCCTAAGAGAACTGAGCAAGATTCTCAGAGAAATAATATTGATGCACCTAGTTCTTCTAAAAGGAAGAAAAAGAAAAATGATAGAATTGTGCAAACTTCTAGTGAACCTATTGCTGAACCACCTGATAATCTAAATGATATTTCTATTTCTGATGCTGAAACTCAATCTGGTAATGAACATGAACCTAATGAAAATGTTAATGATGATGTTCATAATAATGCTCAACCTAGTAATGATAATGATGTAGAAATTGAACCTGCTGTTGATCTTGATAAACCACAATCAAAGAATCCACGTTATGATAAGAAAGACTTTGTTGCTAGGAAACATGGTAAAGAAAGAGAGCCTTGGGTTCAGAAACCCATGCCTTTTCCTCCCAAACCATCCAAGAAAAAGGATGATGAGGATTTTGAGCGCTTTGCTGAAATGATTAGACCTATCTTTTTGCGTATGCGATTAACTGATATGCTCAAAACTAATCCTTATACTAAGTACATGAAAGATATTATTACAAATAAAAGAAAGATATCGGAAGCTGAAATTTCCACCATGCTTGCTAATTATACTTTTAAAGGTGGAATACCAAATAAACTTGGAGATCCCGGTGTACCAACTATACCATGCTCCATGAAAAGAAATTATGTTAAAACTGCTTTATGTGATCTTGGAGCCGGTGTTAGTGTTATGCCTCTCTCTTTATATCGTAGACTTGATTTGAATAAGTTGACACCTAATGAAATATCTTTGCAAATGGCTGATAAATCAACTGCTATACCTGTCGGTATTTGTGAGGATGTGCCTGTTGTAGTTGCAAACGTTACTATTTTAACAGACTTTGTTATTCTTGATATTCCCGAGGACGATAGTATGTCTATTATTCTTGGAAGACCTTTTCTTAATACTGCAGGGGCTGTTATTGATTGCAACAAAGGCAATGTCACTTTTCATGTTAATGGTAATGAGCATACGGTACACTTTCCGAGGAAACAACCTCAAGTTCATAGTATCAATTCTATCCGAAAAATTCCATTGATTATATTTGGAGGTTTTGAATTTCCTCTTCCTACTGTCAAGAAGAAATATGATATACTTATTATTGGGGATGTGCATATCCCCGTTGAGGTAACCTAGTGTTATTCGAAATTTCTCCGGTATCATGTTAATCGGAATGAGTTTGTTAACAAGACTTGATCAACCTTGTTAGTGGATTCCTTTTGACGAGCATGAGATGGATGAAACTAGAAGCACAACCTTCTGTACCCTCTCTATATTTTCTGTTATTTAGTTGAAATAAAGTAAAAATAAATAATTTTCTGTCTGTTATCTGATTATCCGTGCAATATAAAAATACCTCGAAAATAAAAGTTCTCCAAATGCCCTGAAAATTAAATATGATTTTTTATAGAATATTTGAGGATTTATGGAACAAAGAACACACCAGGGGGGCCAACCACCTTGCCACGAGGGTGGAGGGCGCGCCCACACCCCTAGGGCACGCCCCCTGCCTCATGGGCCCACGGTGGCCCTCCTCCACTTATTATTTTAGCCACACACTTCATCTTCCTCCCCAAACACGAAAAACCAGCTCAAACCCGAGTCCAAGCTCATTTTGCTGCCATTTTCGATCTCTTTGCTCAAAGCACCTCTCACAAAACTGCTTGGGGAGATTGTTCCTGTTGGAAATATGCCCTAGAGGCAATAATAAATTGGTTATTATTATATTTCCTTGTTCATGATAATCGTTTATTATCCATGCTAGAATTGTATTGATAGGAAACTTAGATACATGTGTGGATACATAGACAACACCATGTCCCTCGTAAGCCTCTAGTTGACTAGCTCGTTAATCAATAGATGGTTACGGTTTCCTGACCATGGACATTGGATGTCGTTGATAATGGGATCACATCACTAGGAGAATGATGTGATGGACAAGACCCAATCCTAAGCCTAGCACAAGATCATGTAGTTCGTATGCTAAAGCTTTTCTAATGTCAAGTATCATTTCCTTAGACCATGAGATTGTGAAACTCCCAGATACCGTAGGAGTGCTTTGGGTGTGCCAAACGTCACAACGTAACTGGGTGGCTATAAAGGTACACTACAGGTATCTCCGAAAGTGTCTGTTGGGTTGGCACGAATCGAGACTGGGATTTGTCACTCCGTGTAAACGGAAAGGTATCTTTGGGCCCACTTGGTAGGACATCATCATAATGTGCACAATGTGATCAAGGAGTTGATCACGGGATGATGTGTTACGGAACGAGTAAATAGACTTGCCGGTAATGAGATTGAACAAGGTATCGGGATACCGACGATCAAATCTCGGGCAAGTATCGTACTGATAGACAAAGGGAATTGTATACGGGATTGATTAAGTCCTTGACATCGTAGTTCATCCGATGAGATCATCGTGGAACATGTGGGAGCCAACATGGGTATCCAGATCCCGCTGATGGTTATTGACCGGAGAGTCATCTCGGTCATGTCTGCATGGTTCCCGAACCCGTAGGGTCTACACACTTAAGGTTCGATGATTCTAGGGTTATAGGGAATAGATATATGTGGTTACCGAATGTTGTTCGGAGTCCTGGATGAGATCTCGGACGTCACGAGGAGTTCTGGAATGGTCCGGAGATAAATATTTATATATGGGAAGTCCTGTTTTGGTCACCGGAAAAGTTTCGGGTTTTATCGGTAACGTACCGGGACCACCGGGAGGGTCCCGGGGGTCCACCAAGTGGGGCCACCAGCCCCGGAGGGCTGCATGGGCCAAGTGTGGGAGGGGACCAGCCCCAGATGGGCTGGTGCGCCCCCCACCAAGGCCCAAGGCGCAAGGGAGAGTGGAAGGGGGCAAACCCTAGGCTCAGATGGGCCTAAGGCCCACCTAGTGGTGCGCCCCCTCTCCCCTCCCCTTGGCCGCCCCTTGATGGGATCTAGGGGGCTGCCGCCACCCCTAGTGAGGGAACCCTAGGTGGGGGCGCAGCCCCTCCCCTTCCCCTATATATACTTGAGGTTTGGGCTGCCCAACACACACGAGTTCCTCTCCTTCTTGGCGCAGCCCTACCCCTCTCTCTCCTCGTCTCTTGCGGTGCTTGGAGAAGCCCTGCTGGAGTACCACGCTCCTCCACCACCACCACGCCGTTGTGCTGCTGCTGGATGGAGTCTTCCTCAACCTCTCCCTCTCTCCTTGTTGGATCAAGGCATGGGAGACGTCACCGTGTTGTACGTGTGTTGAACACGGAGGTGCCGTCCGTTCGGCACTAGGATCTCCGGTGATTTGGATCACGACGAGTACGACTCCTTCAACCCCGTTCACTTGAACGCTTCCGCGTAGCGATCTACAAGGGTATGTAGATGCACTCTCCTTCCCTCGTTGCTAGACTTCTCCATAGATTGATCTTGGTGATGCGTAGAAAATTTTGAATTTCTGCTACGTTCCCCAACAGTGGTATCAAAGCTAGGTCTATGCGTAGTTTCTATGCACGAGTAGAACACAAAGTAGTTGTGGGCATTGATTTTGTTCAATATGCTTACCGTTACTAGTCCAATCTTCATTCGGCGGCATCGTGGGATGAAGTGGCCCGGACCGACCTTACACGTACTCTTACGTGAGACTGGTTCCACCGACTGACATGCACTAGTTGCATAAGGTGGCTAGCGGGTGTCTGTCTCTCCCACTTTAGTCGGATCAGATTCGATGAAAAGGGTCCTTATGAAGGGTAAATAGCAATTGGCATATCACGTTGTGGTTTTTGCGTCGGTAAGAAACGTTCTTGCTAGAAACCCATAGCAGCCACGTAAAACATGCAAACAACAATTAGAGGACGTCTAACTTGTTTTTGCAGGGTATGCTATGTGATGTGATATGGCCAAGAAGAATATGATGAATGATATGTGATGTATGAGATTGATCATGTTCTTGTAATAGGAATCACGACTTGCATGTCGATGAGTATGACAACCGGCAGGAGCCATGGGAGTTGTCTTTATTTATTGTATGACCTACGTGTCATTGAACAACGCCATGTAATTACTTTACTTTATTGCTAACCGGTATCCATAGTTGTAGAAGTAATAGTTGGCGAGCAACTTCATGGAGACACGATGATGGAGATCATGGTGTCATGCCGGTGACAAGATGATCATGGAGCCCCAAGATGGAGATCAAAGGAGCTATATGATATTGGCCATATCATGTCACTATTATTTGATTGCATGTGATGTTTATCATGTTTTTCTATCTTGTTTACTTAGAACGACGGTAGTAAATAAGATGATCCCTCATAATAATTTCAAGAAAGTGTTCCCCCTAACTGTGCACCGTTGCGAAAGTTCGTCGTTTCGAAGCACCACGTGATGATCGGGTGTTAGATTCTTACGTTCACATACAACGGGTGTAAGCCAGATTTACACACGCGAAACACTTAGGTTGACTTGATGAGCCTAGCATGTACAGACATGGCCTCGGAACACAAGAGACCGAAAGTTCGAGCATGAGTCGTATGGTAGATACGATCAACATGAAGATGTTCACCGATGATGACTAGTCCGTCTCACGTGATGATCGGACACGGCCTAGTTGACTCAGATCATGTAATCACTTAGATGACTAGAGGGATGTCTATCTGAGTGGGAGTTCATAAGATGAACTTAATTATCCTGAACATAGTCAAAAGGTCTTCGCAAATTATGTCGTAGCTCGCGCTTCAGTTCTACTGTTTAGATATGTTCCTAGAGAAAATTTAGTTGAAAGTTGATAGTAGCAATTATGCGGACTAGGTCCGTAAACTTAGGATTGTCCTCATTGCTTCATAGAAGGCTTATGTCCTTAATGCACCGCTCAGTGTGCTGAACCTCGAACGTCGTCTGTGGATGTTGCGAACATCTGACATACACGTTTTGATAACTACGTGATAGTTCAGTTAAACGGTTTAGAGTTGAGGCACCGAAGACGTTTTGAAACGTCGTGAAACATATGAGATGTTTTGAGGGCTGAAATTGGGATTTCAGGCTCGTGCCCACGTCAAGAGGTATAAGACCTCCGACGATTTTCTTAGCCTGCAAACTAAGGGAGAAAAGCTCAATTGTTGAGCTTGTGCTCAGATTGTCTGAGTACAACAATCATTTGAATCGAGTGGGAGTTGATCTTCCAGATGAGATAGTGATGTTTCTCCGAAGTCATTACCACCAAGCTGCTAGAGCTTCGTGATGAACTATAATATATCAGGGACATATATGATGATCCTTGAGATATTCGCGATGTTTGACACCACAAAAGTAGAAATCAAGAAGGAGCATCAATTGTTGATGGTTGGTGAAACCACTAGTTTCAAGAAAGGCAAGGGCAAGAAGGGATACTTCATGAAACGACAAATTAGCTACTGCTCTAGTGAAGAAACCCAAAGTTGAACCCAAACCCGAGACTAAGTGCTTCTGTAATAAGGGGAATAGCCACTGGAGCAGAATTACCCTAGATAATTGGTAGATGAGAAGGCTGGCAAGGTCGATAGAAGTATATTGGATATACATTGTGTACTTTACTAGTACTCCTAGTAGCACCATGGTATTGGATACCGGTTCGGTTGCTAAGTGTTAGTAAACTCGAAATAAAAGGCTGCGGAGTAAACGGAGACTAGCGGAAGGTGAGCTGGCAATATGTGTTGGAAGTTGTTCCAAGCTTGATGTGATCAAGCATCGCACGCTCCCTCTACCATCGAGATTGGTGTTTGCGTTGAGCATAGACATGATTGGATTATGACTATCGCAATACGGTTATTCATTTAAGGAGAATAATGGTTACTCTGTTTATTTGAATAATACCTTCAATGGTCTTGCACCTAAAATGAATGGTTTATTGAATCTCGATCGTAGTGATACACATGTTCATGCCAAAAGATATAAGATAGTAATGATAGTACCACCTACTTGTGGCACTGCCACATAAGCCATATCGGTATAAAACGCATGAAGAAGCTCCATGTTGATGGATCTTTGGGCTCACTCGGTTTTGAAAAGTTTGAGACATGTGAACCATGTCTATTGGTGTATATGCATGAAGAAAATCCATGCAAATGGACCGTTTGGACTCATTTGATTTTGAATCACTTGAGACATGCAAATCATACCACATGGGCAAGATGACTGAAAGCCTCGTTTTCAGTAAAATGGAACTAGAAAGCAACTTGTTGGAAGTAATATATTTTGATGTGTGCAGTCCAATGAGTGCTGAGGCGTGTAGTGGATATCGTTATGTTCTTACTTCACAGATGATTTGAGTAGATGTTGAGTATATTTACTTGATGAATCACGAGTCTGAATTATTGAAAGATTCAAGTAATTTTAGGGTGAAGTTGAAAGATCGTCGTGACAAGAGGATAAAATATCTATGATATGATCATAGAGATGAATATCTGAATTACGAGTTTGGCACACAATTAAGACATTGTGGAAATTGTTTCACAACTAATACAGCCTGGAACACCGTAGTGTGATGGTGTGTCCGAACATCATAACTGCACCCTATTGGATATGATGCATACCATGATGTCTCTTATCGAATTACCACGATAGTTTATGGGTTAGGCATTAGAGACAACCACATTCACTTTAAATAGGGCACCACGTAATTCCGATGAGTTGACACCGTATGAACTATGGTTTAGAGAAACCTAAGCTGTCATTTCTTAAAAGTTTGGGGCTGCGATGCTTATGTGAAAAAGTTTCAGGCTGATAAGCTCGAACCCAAAGCGGATAAATGCATCTTCATAGGACACCCAAACAGTTGGGTATACCTCCCGTCTCAGATCCGAAAGCAATAAGGGATTGTTTCTAGAATCGGGTCCTTTCTCGAGGAAAAGTTTCTCTCAAAAGAATTGAGTGGGAGGATGGTGGAGACTTGATGAGGTTATTGAACCATCTCTTCAACTAGTGTGTGGCAGGGCACAGGGAGTTGTTCCTGTGGCACCTACACCAATTGAAGTGGAAGCTTATGATAGTGATCATGAAACTTCAGATCAAGTCACTACTAAACCTCGTGGGATGACAAGGATGCGTACTACTTCAGAGTGGTACGTAATCCTGTCTTCGAAGTCATGTTGCTAGACAACAGTGAACCTACGAGCTATGGAGAAGCGATGGTGGGCCTGGATTCCAAAATGGCTCGAGGCCATATAATCCGAGAGAGGATCCATATATGAAAACAAAGTGTAGACTTTGGAAGAACTACTTGATGGTCGTAAGGCTGTTAGGTACATATGGATTTTAAAAGGAAGACAGACAATGATGGTAAATGTCACCATTAAGAAAGCTTGACTTGTCATTAAGATGTTTCTCGACAAGTTCAAGGAGTTGACTACGATGAGACTTTCTCACTCGTAGCAATGCTAAGAGTCTGTTGGAATTATATTAGCGATTACTGCATTATTTATGAAATCTTGCAGATAGGATGTCAAAAACCATTGTTTCCTCGACGATTTTCTTGAGGAAAGGTTGTATGTGATACAACCGGAAGGTTTTAACAATCCTGAAAGATGCTAACAAGTATGCAAAGCTCTAGCAATCCTTCTAAGGACTGGAGTAAGCATCTCGGAGTTGGAATATACGCTTTGATGATGATCAAAGATTTTGGGTGTATACAAAGTTTATGAGAAACTTGTATTTCCAAAGAAGTGAGTGGGAGCACTATAGAATTTCTGATGAGTACATGTTGTTGACATATTGTTGATCAGAAATGATGTAGAATTTCTGGAAAGCATATAGGGTTATTTGAAAAGTGTTTTTCAAGGGAAAACCTGGATTAAGCCACTTGAACATTGAGCATCAAGATCTATAAGGATAGATCAAAACGCTTAATGGTACTTTCAAATGAGCACATACCTTGACATGATTTTGAAGGAGTTCAAAATGGATCGGCAAAGAAGAGTTCTTGGCTGTGTTATAAGGTGTGAACATTGAGTGAGACTCGAAACCTGACCGCGGCAGAATAGAGAGAAAGGACGAAGGTCGTCCCCTATGCTTTAGACGTAGGCTCTATAGTATGCTATGCTGTGTACCGCACCTGAAGTGTGCCTTGCCATGAGTCAGTCAAGGGGTACAAGAGTGATCTAAGAATGGATCACACGACAGCGGTTAAAGTTATCCTTAGTAACTAGTGGACTAAGGAATTTTCTTGATTATGGAGGTGGTAAAAGAGTTCGTTGTAAAGGGTTACGCCGATGCAAACTTTGACACTAATCCAGATTATTCTGAGTAGTAAACTGGATTCATAGAGTAGAACAGTTATTTGGAATAGCTCCAAATAGAACGTGGTAGCTGCATCTAGGAGATGACATAGAGATTTGTAAAGCACACACGGATCTGAAAGGTTCAGACCCGTTGACTATAACCTCTCTCACAAGCATAACATGATCAAACCCAGAACTCTTTGGGTGTTAGTCACATGGGGATGTGACCTTGAGTGTTAATCACATATCGATGTGAACTGGATTATTGACTCTAGTGCAAGTGGGAGACTGTTGGAAATATGCCCTAGAGGCAATAATAAATTGGTTATTATTATATTTCCTTGTTCATGATAATCGTTTATTATCCATGCTAGAATTGTATTGATAGGAAACTCAGATACATGTGTGGATACATAGACAACACCATGTCCCTAGTAAGCCTCTAGTTGACTAGCTCGTTAATCAATAGATGGTTACGGTTTCCTGACCATGGACATTGGATGTCGTTGATAATGGGATCACATCATTAGGAGAATGATGTGATGGACAAGACCCAATCCTAAGCCTAGCACAAGATCATGTAGTTCGTATGCTAAAGCTTTTCTAATGTCAAGTATCATTTCCTTAGACCATGAGATTGTGCAACTCCCGGATACCGTAGGAGTGCTTTGGGTGTGCCAAACGTCACAACATAACTGGGTGGCTATAAAGGTACACTACAGGTATCTCCGAAAGTGTCTGTTGGGTTGGCACGAATCGAGACTGGGATTTGTCACTCCGTGTAAACGGAGAGGTATCTCTAGGCCCACTTGGTAGGACATCATCATAATGTGCACAGTGTGATCAAGTAGTTGATCACGGGATGATGTGTTATGGAACGAGTAAAGAGACTTGCCGGTAACGAGATTGAACAAGGTATCGGGATACCGACGATCAAATCTCGGGCAAGTATCGTACCGATAGACAAAGGGAATTGCATACGGGATTGATTAAGTCCTTGACATCGTGGTTCATCCGATGAGATCATCGTGGAACATGTGGGAGCCAACATGGGTATCCAGATCCCGCTGATGGTTATTAACCGGAGAGTCATCTCGATCATGTCTGCATGGTTCCCGAACCCGTAGGGTCTACACACTTAAGGTTCGATGATGCTAGGGTTATAGGGAATAGATATATGTGGTTACCGAATGTTGTTCGGAGTCCCAAATGAGATCCCGGACATCACGAGGAGTTCCGGAATGGTCCGGAGGTAAAGATTTATATATGGGAAGTCCTGTTTTGGTCATCGGAAAAGTTTCGGGTTTTATCGGTAACGTACCGGGACCACCAGGAGGGTTCCGGGGGTCCACCAAGTGGGGCCACCAGCCCCGGAGGGCTGCATGGGCCAAGTGTGGGAGGGGACCAGCCCCAGGTGGGCTGGTGCGCCCCCCCCACCAAGGCCCAAGGCGCAAGGGAGAGTGGAAGGGGGCAAACCGTAGGCTCCGATGGGCCTAAGGCCCACCTAGTGGTGCGCCCCCCTCTTCCCTCCCCTTGGCCGCCCCTAGATGGGATCTAGGGGGCTGCCGCCACCCCTAGGGAGGGAACCCTAGGTGGGGGCACAGCCCCTCCCCTTCCCCTATATATACTTGAGGTTTGGGCTGCCCAACACACACGAGTTCCTCTCCTTCTTGGCGCAGCCCTACCCCTCTCCTTCCTCGTCTCTTGTGGTGCTTGGCGAAGCCCTGCTGGAGTACCACGCTCCTCCACCACCACCACGTCGTTGTGCTGCTGCTGGATGGAGTCTTCCTCAACCTCTCCCTCTCTCCTTGCTGGATCAAGGCATGGGAGACGTCACCGGGCTGTATGTGTGTTGAACACGGAGGTGCCGTCCGTTCGGCACTAGGATCTTTGGTGATTTGGATCACGACGAGTACGACTCCTTCAACCCCGTTCACTTGAATGCTTCCACGTAGCGATCTACAAGGGTATGTAGATGCACTCTCCTTCCCTCGTTGCTAGACTTCTCCATAGATTGATCTTGGTGATGCGTAGAAAATTTTGAATTTCTGCTACGTTCCCCAACGGTTCCTTGGTATGTGACTCCTCCATTGGTCCAATTAGTTTTTGTTCTAGTGCTTTATTCATTGCAAATTTGTGTTTCTTAGGTGACCCTGTTCTTGAGCTTGCATGTCAAATTTATGTGGTCAAAAGTAGTTTTGATGCATGATATAGGCCCTAGGCACTTGTAGGAGTAGTTGCTATCAATATTATTGAGTTTGATTTACTTTTATTTTGAAGTTACTAAAAAAATTCAGAATTTTTCAGAGGAAGAAATATGCTTAGGAAAATGTTCCAAGGTGGTTCTTCAAAGAAGCAAGGGCCCAGGCTTGCAATGCGTGATGCTGACGAAGAGCCACCAAGAGACGCTCCAGTGCGTCCTTGTGAATGGCCTTCTGAAAATTTTATGGATCAAGCGGGAATTAAAGAAGAATTTAACGCATATTTGCGTAGTGCCGATCTTGAGGACTTTGAGGCAGACAAATGCCCCCAGTATCATGAGCTCACAAGCTCTTTTGTGAGGAGGTTTGAGTATTCATCTTCGCGTAATTCTCCTTCAGTCATGTTTGATCTTTATGACAAATCTTATACCATGGACTTAGAGGATTTCACTTTTGCTTGCAAACTTCCACAACGGGGTAGTGTTAGGGATCCCCCTAAATCTGAATTTAGAAACTTTCTTGCTAGTATAACTGTAGGGGAATCTAGAGATATAACGCAAGCTACCATAGGGAGCATTCACTTTCCTGCTATACATTATCTTGCTCTCTTCATAGGTAGGTGCATAAATGCTAAGGATGAAGCATGTCACATGTGTGTCCCTGACCTTAGCATTCTCAGGAGTGTTGTATCAGGAGACCAATCTTATCATATGGGAGCCATTGTAGCTCGTAGGTTGCATCATAATAGATATAATGGAGATTTCTTTGGAGGAATTTATGCAACCCGCTTAGCTAAATTTCTTGAGATAGATGTTCGTGAAGGAGACATGGAGTTGCCTCCTGCTTATTTAGATTTTGATTCTATGGTTTCCCACCATTTTGTCGAGAGGAACGAATCACCTCTCCAGTACCGACTAATCTTTGATAGACGCCGTGCTGTCCATATTACTCTCCCTGCTCCTGCTTTCTTTGATTATCAGGCAAGAGGAGGATATACTATTACCAGAGAGGAGGCTGATGAGTATGAGAGGAGAGCGGAGGCCGCTCGTCGCCACACTGCAGCTCAGGAGGCGATAACTGCTGCATCATAGTACGACCCCAACAACTATTATTATGGATATCAGCCAGGCCAGCCGTGGCCATAAACCAACTTAGGCCAAAAGCCTAAGCTTGGGGGAGTACGTATTTCTCACCGACACTACATTTATGTTCACACACACTCATTGCTAGATGTCGGTGCTCATACTTTTTCATTGTATCATCCATGCTAGTTTATTTTCTTTTATGCTTTCTTCTTGTGTGTTTAATAAACCTTAAGAAAATCAAAAAAATTAGTTGTAGCTTTTAATTAATTTACTTTCCATGCTTGTAGTATTAATTAAAAAGAAAACCCAAAAATATTTCCTGTTCTTCTTTTGCTTGTTGGGAGCTTTCCCGTGTAAATAGTTTTATTCCTTTTCTTTTCTTTGGGGGTCAGTAGGAGAAGACCATGATTAAATTGTTGAAGTGGCTCTTATATGCTTTATTGTTGATTTAACTAAGAGCCCATATTGCTTTGTCTTCTCCTATTTATTGAATGCTCGCAGATTCCAGCTTAGTCCAATGCACGTGCACTCTTATTATTATTCACATCGTTCGGTCGTGCAAGTGAAAGGAAATTATGATGATATATGATGGACTGACTGAGATGAGACAAGCTAGTACGAACTTGACCTCTTTTGTTTTTGTAAATATGATGAGTTCATCGTTCTTGATTCAGCTTGTTATGAATAAACATGTTTGCAATGACAATTAGAGATCATAGTTGCTTGTGCCATGCTTGATTAGCTATGAGTTATAATGGTTTACCTTGCGTGCCAACATGCTATTAAAATGGTTATGATGTGGTATGATAGGGTGGTATCCTCCTCTGAATGATTTAAGTGACTTGACTTGGCGCATGTTCACGCATGTAGTTGAAACAAATCAACATAACCTTCACGATATTTATGTTCATGGTGGATTATATCCTACTCATGCTTGCATCCAATGTTTATTAATTTTAATGCATGTACATGGCTGTTGTCGCTCTCTAGTTGGTCGCTTCCCAGTCTTTTGCTAGCCTTCGCCTGTACTAAGCGGTAATACTGCTTGTGCATCCAAACTCCTTAAACCCCAAGTTATTCCACATGAGTCCACTATACCTTCCTATATGCGGTATCTACCTGCCGTTCCAAGTAAATTTGTATGTGCCAAACTCCAAACCTTCAAATAATCATCCTGTTTTGTATGCTCGAATAGCTCGTATATCAACTAGGGTTGTCTGTATCTTCCATGTTAGGCGGATTATTCTCAAGAGGAGTGGACTCCGCTCCTCACTCATGAGATAAAGGGCTGGTCACCGGGATGCCCAGTCCCATGCTTTATGCAAACTAAATCAAAATAATTGCAAACAAAACTCCCCCTGGGACCTGATGTATGTTGGAGGCACTCGTTGTTTCGAGCAAGCCATGGATTGATGTTTGTTGGTGGAGGGGGAGTATAAACTTTACCATTCTGTTTGGGAACTGCCTATAATGTGTGTAGCATGGAAGATATCGCCATCTCTTGATTGTTATGTTGACAATGAAAGTATACCGCTCAAAATGTTATTCACCTCTATTTCAAAACCGAGCTCTGGCACGTCTACAAATCCCTACTTCCCTCTGCGTGTTGGAAATATGCCCTAGAGGCAATAATAAAAGTGTTATTATTATATTTCCTTGTTCATGATAATTGTCTTTTATTCATGCTATAACTGTATTATCCGGAAATCGTAATACACGTGTGAATACATAGACCACAATATGTCCCTAGTGAGCCTCTAGTTGACTAGCTCGTTGTGATCAACAGATAGTCATGGTTTCCTGGCTATGGACATTGGATGTCGTTGATAACGGGATCACATCATTAGGAGAATGATGTGATGGACAAGACCCAATCCTAAGCATAGCACAAAGATCGTGTAGTTCGTTTGCTAGAGCTTTGCCAATGTCAAGTATCTCTTCCTTTGACCATGAGATCGTGTAACTCCTGGATACCGTAGGAGTGCCTTGGGTGTATCAAACGTCACAACGTAACTGGGTGACTATAAAGGTGCACTACAGGTATCTCCGAAAGTATCTATTGTTTTATACGGATCGAGACTGGGATTTGTCACTCCGTGTAAACGGAGAGGTATCTCTGGGCCCACTCGGTAGGACATCATCATATGCGCAATGTGACCAAGGAGTTGATCACGGGATGATGTGTTACGGAACGAGTAAAGTGACTTGCCGGTAACGAGATTGAACAAGGTATTGGATACCGACGATCGAATCTCGGGCAAGTAACATACCGATAGACAAAGGGAATTGAATACGGGATTGATTAAGTCCTTGACATCGTGGTTCATCCGATGAGATCATCGCGGAACATGTGGGAGCCATCATGGGTATCCAGATCCCGCTGTTGGTTATTGACCGGAGAACGTCTCGGTCATGTCTGCATGTCTCCCGAACCCGTAGGGTCTACACACTTAAGGTTCGATGACGCTAGGGTTATAAAGGAAGCTTGTATGTGGTAACCGAATGTTGTTCGGAGTCCCGGATGAGATCCCGGACGTCACGAGGAGCTCCGGAATGGTCCGGAGGTAAAGATTTATATATAGGAAGTCCTGTTTCGGCCATCGGGACAAGTTTCGGGGTCATCGGTATTGTACCGGGACCACCGGAAGGGTCCCGGGGGCCCACCGGGTGGGGCCACCTGCCCCGGGGGGCCACATGGGCTGTAGGGGGTGCGCCTTGGCCTACATGGGCCAAGGGCACCAGCCCCAAGAGGCCCATGCGCCAAGAGAAGAGAAAAAGGGGAGAGTCCTAAAGGGGGAAGGCACCTCCGAGGTGCCTTGGGGAGGATGGACTCCTCCCCACCCTTAGCCGCACCCTTCCTTGGAGGAAGGGGCAAGGCTGCGCCCTCCCCCTCTCCCTTGGCCCTATATATAGTGGGGAAAAGGAGGAGCAATCATACCTAAGGCCTTTGGTTGCCTCCCTCTCCCTCCCGTGACACATCTCATCTCATCATAAGGTGCTCGGCGAAGCCCTGCAGGATTGCCACGCTCCTCCATCACCACCACGCCGTTGTGCTGCTGTTGGATGGAGTCTTCCTCAACCTCTCCCTCTCTCCTTGCTGGATCAAGGCGTGGGAGACGTCACCGGGCTGTACGTGTGTTGAACGCGGAGGTGCTGTCCGTTCGGCACTAGGATCATCGGTGATCTGAATCACGACGAGTACGACTCCATCAACCCCGTTCACTTGAACGCTTCCGCTTAGCGATCTACAAGGGTATGTAGATGCAAACTCACTCTCCTTTCTACTCGTTGCTGGTCTCTCCATAGATAGATCTTGGTGATACACGTAGGAATTTTTTTTGAATTTCTGCTACGTTCCCCAACAGTGGCATCATGAGCTAGGTCTATTGCGTAGATTCTATGCACGAGTAGAACACAAAGTAGTTGTGGGCGTTGATTTTGTTCAATATGCTTGCTGTTACTAGTCTTATCTTGATTCGGCGGCATCGTGGGATGAAGCGGCCCGGACCAACCTTACACGTACGCTTACGTGAGACCGGTTCCACCGACAAACATGCACTAGTTGCATAAGGTGGCTGGCGGGTGTCTGTCTCTCCCACTTTAGTCGGATCGGATTCGATGAAAAGGGTCCTTATGAAGGGTAAATAGCAATTGGCATATCACGTTGTGGTTCATGCGTAGGTAAGAAACGTTCTTGCTAGAAACCCATAGCAGCCACGTAAAACATGCAAACAACAATTAGAGGACGTCTAACTTGTTTTTGCAGGGTATGCTATGTGATGTGATATGGCCAAAGGATGTGATGAATGATATATGTGATGTATGAGATTGATCATGTTCTTGTAATAGGATTCACGACTTGCATGTTGATGAGTATGACAACCGGCAGGAGCCATAGGAGTTGTCTTTATTTTTTGTATGACCTGCGTGTCATTGAAGAACGCCATGTAAATTACTTTACTTTATTGCTAAACGCGTTAGCCATAGAAGTAGAAGTAGTCGTTGGCGTGAAAACTTCATGAAGACACGATGATGGAGATCATGATGATGGAGATCATGGTGTCATGCCGGTGACAAGATGATCATGGAGCCCCGAAGATGAAGATCAAAGGAGCTATATGATATTGGCCATATCATGTCACTACTCTTATTTGATTGCATGTGATGTTTATCATGTTTATACATCTTATTTGCTTAGAACGACGGTAGTAAATAAGATGATCCCTCATTAAAATTTCAAGAAGTGTTCTCCCCTAACTGTGCACCGTTGCTACAGTTCGTCGCTTCTAAGCACCACGTGATGATCGGGTGTGATGGATTCTTACGTTCACATACAACGGGTGTAAGACAGTTTTACACAGCGAAAACACTTAGGGTTAACTTGACGAGCCTAGCATGTGCAGACATGGCCTCGGAACACGGAGACCGAAAGGTCGAGCATGAGTCGTATAGTAGATACGATCAACATGAAGATGTTCACCGACGTTAACTAGTCCGTCTCACGTGATGATCGGACACGGCCTAGTTAACTCGGATCATGTGATCACTTAGATGACCAGAGGGATGTCTATCTGAGTGGGAGTTCATAAGATGAACTTAATTATCCTGAACATAGTCAAAAGACATTTTGCAAATTATGTCGTAGCTCACGCTATAGTTCTACGTTTTAGATATGTTCCTAGAGAAAATTATAGTTGAAAGTTGATAGTAGCGATTATGCGATCAATAGAAAGCTTATGTCCTTAATGCACCGCTCAGTATGCTGAACCCCAACGTCGTTTGTCGATGTTGCGAACATCAGACATACAAGTTTTGATAACTACGTGATAGTTCAGTTAAATGGTTTAAGTAGAGGCACCAGAGACGTTTTCGAAACGTCGCGGAACATATGAGATGTTTCGAGGGCTGAAATTAGGATTTCAGGCTCGTGCCCACGTCAAGAGGTATGAGACCTCCGACGATTTTCTTGGCCTGCAAACTAAGGGAGAAAAGCTCAATCGTTGAGCTTGTGCTCGGATTGTCTGAGCACAACAATCACTTGAATCGAGTGGGAGTTGATCCTCCAGATGAGATAGTGATGTTTCTCCAAAGTCATTGCCACCAAGCTGCTAGAGCTTCGTGATGAACTATAACATATCAAGGATAGAGATGATGATCCTTGAGGTATTCGCGTTGTTTGACATCGCGAAAGTAGAAATCAAGAAGGAGCATCAATTGTTGATGGTTGGTGAAACCACTAGTTTCAAGAAGGGCAAGGGCAAGAAGGGATACTTCATGAAACGACAAATCAGCTGCTGCACCAGTGAAGAAACCCGAGGTTGAACCCAAACCCGAGACTAAGTGCTTCTGTGATAAGGGGAATAGCCGCTGGAGCAGAATTACCCTAGATACTTGGTAGATAAGAAGGCTGGCAAGGTCGACAAAAGTATATTGGATATACATTGTGTTGATGTATACTTTACTAGTACTCCTATTAGCACCAGGGTATTAGATACCGGTTCGGTTGCTAAGTGTTAGTAACTCGAAATAAAAGCTACGGAATAAACGGAGACTAGCTAAAGGTGAGCTGACGATATGTGTTGGAAGTTTTTCCAAGCTTGATATGATCAAGCATCGCACGCTCCCTCTACCAAAGAGATTGGTGTTAAACCTAAATAATTGTTATTTGGTGTTTGCGTTGAGCATAGACATGATTGGATTATGTCTATTGCAATACGGTTATTCATTTAAGGAGAATAATGGTTACTCTGTTTATTTGAATAATACCTTCAATGGTCTTACACCTAAAATGAATGGTTTATTAAATCTCGATCGTAGTGATACACATGTTCATGCCAAAAGATAGTAATGATAGTACCACTTACTTGTGGCACTGCCATGTAAGTCATATTGGTGTAAAACGCATGAAGAAGCTCCATGTTGATGGATCTTTGGACTCACACGTTTTTGAAAAGTTTGAGACATGCGAACCATGTCTATTGGTGTATATGCATCAAGAAACTCCATGCAAATGGATCGTTCGGACTCACTTGATTTTGAATCACTTGAGATATGCAAATCATACCACATGGGCAAGATGACTGAAAAGCCTCATTTTCAGTAAGATGGAACAAGATAGCAACTTGTTGGAAGTAACACATTTTGATGTGTGCAGTCCAATAAGTGCTGAGGCATGCAGTGAATATCGTTATGTTCTTACTTCACAGATGATTCGAGTAGATGTTAAGAATATTTACTTGATGAAACACAAGTCTGAATTATTGAATGGTTCAAGTAATTTCAGAGTGAAGTAGAAGATCATTGTGACAAGAGGATAAAATGTCTATGATATGATCATAGAGATGAATATCTAAGTTACGAGTTTTGGCACACAATTAAGACATTGTGGAAATTGTTTCACAATTAATACCGCCTGGAACACCATAGTGTGATGGTGTATCCGAACATCATAGTTGCACCCTATTGGATATGGTGCGTACCATGATGTCTCTTATCGAATTACCACTATCGTTCATGGGTTAGGCATTAGAGACAACCACATTCACTTTAAATAGGGCACCACGTAACTCCGTTGAGATGACACCGTATGAATTATGGTTTAGAGAAACCTAAGTTGTCGTTTCTTAAAGGTTTGGGGCTGCGACGCTTATGTGAAAAAGCTTCAGGATTGATAAGCTCGAACCCAAAGCGGATAAAATGCATCTTCATAGGACACCCAAAACAGTTGGGTATACCTCCTAATTCAGATCCGAAAGCAATATGGATTGTTTCTTGAATAGGGTCCTTTCTCGAGGAAAAGTTTCTCTCGAAAGAATTGAGTGGGAGGATGGTGGAGACTTGATGAGGTTATTGAACCGTCTCTTCAACTAGTGTGTGACAGGGCACAGGGAGTTGTTCCTGTGGCACCTACACCAATTGAAGTGGAAGCTTATGATATTGATCATGAAACTTCGGATCAAGTCACTCCCAAACCTCGTAGGATGACAAGGATGCGCACTACTTCAGAGTGGTACGTAATCCTGTCTTGAAAGTCATGTTGCTGGACAACAATGAACCTACGAGCTATGGAGAAGCAATGGTGGGCCCGGATTCCGATAAATGGCTCGAGGCCATAAAATCCGAGAACGGATCCATGGACTTTGGTGGACTTGCCCGTTGATCGGCAAGCCATTAAGATAAATGGATCTTTAAGAAGAAGACGGACGCGGATGGTAATGTCACCATCCATGAAGCTCGACTTGTGGCGAAAAGTTTTTCACAAGTTCAAGGAGTTGACTACGATGAGTTTTTCTCATCCGTAGCGATGCTTAAAGTCCGTCGGAATCATGTTAGCATTAGCTGCATTTATGAAATCTGGCAGATGGATGTCAAGACAAGTTTCCTTACTAGTTTTCGTAAGGAAAGGTTGTATGCAATACAATCAGAAAAGTTTTGTCGATCCTAAGGATGCTAAAAGGTATGCTAGCTCCAGCGATCCTTTTAAGGACTGGAGTGAGCATCTCGGAGTTGGAATGAATGCTTTGATGATGATCAAAGATTTTGGGTTTGTACAAAGTTTATGAGAAACTTGTATTTCCAAAGAAGTGAGTGGGAGCACTATAGAATTTCTGATGAGTATATGTTGATCAGAAATGATGTAGAATTTCTAGAAAGCATATAGGGTTATTTTGAAAGTGTTTTTCAGTGGAAAGCCTGGATTAAGCTACTTGAACATTGAGCATCAAGATCTATAAGGATAGATCAAAACGCTTAATGGTACTTTCAAATGAGCACATACCTTGACATGATCTTGAAGGTGTTCAAGATGGACCAGTCAAAGAAGGAGTTCTTGCCTGAGTTGTAAGGTACGAAGTCAAGACTTAAAGCTCGACCATGGCAGAATAGAGAGAAAGGACGAAGGTCGTCCACTATGCTTAAGACGTAGGCTCTTCAGTATGCTATGATGTGTACCGCACCTGAAGTATGCCTTGCCATGAGTCAGTCAAGGGGTACAAGAGTGATCCAAGAATGGATCACAGGACAGCGGTCAAAGTTATCCTTAGTAACTAGTGGACTAAGGAATTTTCTCAATTATGGAGGTGGTAAAAGAGTTCGTCGTAAAGGGTTACGTCGATGCAAGCTTAACACCTATCCGGATAGCTCTGAGTAGAGAGACCGGATACATATAATGGAGCAACAATTTAGAATAGCTCCAAGTAGAACAGTTATTTGGAATAGCTCCATATAGAGCGTGGTAGCTGCATCTAGGAGATGACATAGAGATTTGTAAAGCACACACGGATCTGAAAGGTTCAGACCCGTTGACTAAAACCTCTCTCACAAGCAACATGATCAAACATAAAACTCATTGAGTGTTAATCACATAGTGATGTGAACTAGACTAATGACTCTAGTAAACTCTTGGGTATTAGTCACATGACGATGTGACCTGTGAGTGTTAATCACATGGCGATGTGAACTAGATTATTGACTCTAGTGCAAGTGGGAGACTGTTGGAAATATGCCCTAGAGGCAATAATAAAAGTGTTATTATTATATTTCCTTGTTCATGATAATTGTCTTTTATTCATGCTATAACTGTATTATCCGGAAATCGTAATACACGTGTGAATACATAGACCACAATATGTCCCTAGTGAGCCTCTAGTTGACTAGCTCGTTGTGATCAACAGATAGTCATGGTTTCCTGGCTATGGACATTGGATGTCGTTGATAACGGGATCACATCATTAGGAGAATGATGTGATGGACAAGACCCAATCCTAAGCATAGCACAAAGATCGTGTAGTTCGTTTGCTAGAGCTTTGCCAATGTCAAGTATCTCTTCCTTTGACCATGAGATCGTGTAACTCCTGGATACCGTAGGAGTGCCTTGGGTGTATCAAACGTCACAACGTAACTGGGTGACTATAAAGGTGCACTACAGGTATCTCCGAAAGTATCTATTGTTTTATACGGATCGAGACTGGGATTTGTCACTCCGTGTAAACGGAGAGGTATCTCTGGGCCCACTCGGTAGGACATCATCATATGCGCAATGTGACCAAGGAGTTGATCACGGGATGATGTGTTACGGAACGAGTAAAGTGACTTGCCGGTAACGAGATTGAACAAGGTATTGGATACCGACGATCGAATCTCGGGCAAGTAACATACCGATAGACAAAGGGAATTGAATACGGGATTGATTAAGTCCTTGACATCGTGGTTCATCCGATGAGATCATCGCGGAACATGTGGGAGCCATCATGGGTATCCAGATCCCGCTGTTGGTTATTGACCGGAGAACGTCTCGGTCATGTCTGCATGTCTCCCGAACCCGTAGGGTCTACACACTTAAGGTTCGATGACGCTAGGGTTATAAAGGAAGCTTGTATGTGGTAACCGAATGTTTTTCGGAGTCCCGGATGAGATCCCGGACGTCACGAGGAGCTCCGGAATGGTCCGGAGGTAAAGATTTATATATAGGAAGTCCTGTTTCGGCCATCGGGACAAGTTTCGGGGTCATCGGTATTGTACCGGGACCACCGGAAGGGTCCCGGGGGCCCACCGGGTGGGGCCACCTGCCCCGGGGGGCCACATGGGCTGTAGGGGGTGCGCCTTGGCCTACATGGGCCAAGGGCACCAGCCCCAAGAGGCCCATGCGCCAAGAGAAGAGAAAAAGGGGAGAGTCCTAAAGGGGGAAGGCACCTCCGAGGTGCCTTGGGGAGGATGGACTCCTCCCCACCCTTAGCCGCACCCTTCCTTGGAGGAAGGGGCAAGGCTGCGCCCTCCCCCTCTCCCTTGGCCCTATATATAGTGGGGAAAAGGAGGAGCAATCATACCTAAGGCCTTTGGTTGCCTCCCTCTCCCTCCCGTGACACATCTCATCTCATCATAAGGTGCTCGGCGAAGCCCTGCAGGATTGCCACGCTCCTCCATCACCACCACGCTGTTGTGCTGCTGTTGGATGGAGTCTTCCTCAACCTCTCCCTCTCTCCTTGCTGGATCAAGGCGTGGGAGACGTCACCGGGCTGTACGTGTGTTGAACGCGGAGGTGCTGTCCGTTCGGCACTAGGATCATCGGTGATCTGAATCACGACGAGTACGACTCCATCAACACCGTTCACTTGAACGCTTCCGCTTAGCGATCTACAAGGGTATGTAGATGCAAACTCACTCTCCTTTCTACTCGTTGCTGGTCTCTCCATAGATAGATCTTGGTGATACACGTAGGAAAATTTTTGAATTTCTGCTACGTTCCCCAACACTGCGAAGGGCCTATCTATTTACTTTTATGTTGAGTCATCACCCTCTTATTAAAAAGCACTAGCTGGAGAGCGCAGCTGTCATTTGCATTCATTACTGTTAATTTATATTGGGTGTGACTATTATTGGATCTCTTTTACCATGAATTACAATGTCTAGTCAGTCCTTGATCTTTAAAGGTGCTCTGCATTTATGTTTTGCGGTCTCAGAAAGGGCTAGCGAGATACCATCTTGTTATATAGTATTATGATTGTTTTGAGAAAGTGTTATCATCCGAGTTTTATTATTATGGCTCGCTAGTTGATTATGCTATTGATATGAGTAATCACGAGA
Source organism: Triticum aestivum (assembly GCF_018294505.1). Classification (NCBI taxonomy): domain Eukaryota; kingdom Viridiplantae; phylum Streptophyta; class Magnoliopsida; order Poales; family Poaceae; genus Triticum; species Triticum aestivum. Next base: position 271,557,467 of record NC_057812.1, read on the forward strand.
CTTGAGAATTATTGCAAATGTGGTTAGTTATAATCTTTGCTGCAAACTTGAATGCTAGCTTGACATATTTACAACAACAAGAGCAAACAGAGTTTGTAAAAGTTTTTCTTTATTTCTTTCAGTTTGTCAACTGAATTGCTTAAGGACAAGCAAGGGTTTAAGCTTGGGGGGGGTGATACGTCTCCTTGTATCTACTTTTCCAAACACTTTTGCCCTTGTTTTGGACTCTAACTTGTATGATTTGAATGGAACTAACCCGGACTGACGCTGTTTTCAGCAGAATTGCCATGATGTTGTTTTATGTGCAGAAAACAAAAGTTCTCGGAATGACCTGAAACTCCACGGAATATCTTACAATAAATAATAAAAAATCCTCGCTAAAGATGAAGACCAGGGGGCCCACACCCTTCTCACGAGGGTGGGGGCGCGCCCCCCCTAGGGCGCGCCCCCTACCTCATGGGCCCCCTGGAGACCTCCCGACTCCAACTCCAACTCTATATAACTGCTTTCGGGGAGAAAAAAATAAGGGAGAAGAAATCATCGCGCTTTACGATATGGAGCCGCCGCCAAGCCCTAAAACCTCTCGGGAGGGCTGATCTAGAGTCCGTTCGGGGCTCCGGAGAGGGGGATTCGTCACCGTCGTCATCATCAACCATCCTCCATCACCAATTTCATGATGCTCACCACCGTGCATGAGTAATTCCATCGTAGGCTTGCTGTACGGTGATGGGTTGGATGAGATTCAACATGTAATCGAGTTAGTTTTGTTAGGGTTTGATCCCTAGTATCCACTATGTTCTGAGATTGATGTTGCTATGACTTTGCTATGCTTAATGCTTGTCACTAGGGCCCGAGTGCCATGATTTCAGATCTGAACCTATTATGTTTTCATCAATATATGAGAGTTCTAGATCCTATCTTGCAAGTCTATAGTCACCTATTATGTGTTATGATCCGTTAACCCCGAAGTGACAATAATCGGGATACTTACCGGTGATGACCGTAGTTTGAGGAGTTCATGTATTCACTATGTGCTAATGCTTTGTTCTGGTTCTCTATTAAAAGGAGGCCTTAATATCCCTTAGTTTCCATTAGGACCCCGCTGCCACGGGAGGGTAGGACAAAGATGTCATACAAGTTCTTTTCCATAAGCACGTATAACTATATTCGGAATACATGCCTACATTACATTAACGAATTGGAGCTAGTTCTGTGTCACCCTATGTTATGACTGTTACATGATGAACCGCATCCGGCATAATTATCCATCATTGATCCAATGCCTACGAGCTTTCCATATACTGGTTTACGCGTATTTACTTTCCCGTTGCTATTGTTACAATCACTACAAAATACCAAAAACATTACTTTGCTTTCGTTACTCTTTTGTTACCGTTACTATTATCATATTATTTTGCTACTAAACATTTTGCTGCAGATACTAAGTTTCCAGGTGTGGTTGAATTGACAACTCAGCTGCTAGTACTTGAGAATATTCTTTGGCTCCCCTTGTGTCGAATCAATAAATTTGGGTTGAATACTCTACCCTCGAAAGCTGTTGCGATCCCCTATACTTGTGGGTTATCACATGCTTCTTTTAACCGGACATGCATCATACTTGATTGTGCATCATGCCATGTTTATGTGATGGTTGTTCACTATGTTGCTTGCTTCTTTCGGGTTGCTTCTCTCGTTAGCTTCGTTTTCGTTCCGGAGTTGTGAGGATCCGTTTGACTACGTCTGTTTGTCTTCTTCATGGACTCGTTCTTCTTCCTTGCGGGAACTCAGGCGAGATGACCATACCCCCGAAATCACTTCTATCTTTGCTTGCTAGTTGTTCGCTCTATTGCTTTGCCGCGATACCTACCACTTGCTATATCATGCCTCCCTTTTTGCCATGTCAGCCTCTAACCCACCTTTCCTAGCAAACCGTTGTTTGGCTATGTTACAGCTTTGCTCAGCCCCTCTTTTAGTGTTGCTAGTTGCAGGTGAAGTTGAAGTTTGTTCCATGTTGGAACATGGATTTTGTTGGGATCATTATTATATCGTATTTACTTTAATGCATCTATATACTTGGTAAAGGGTGGAAGGCTCGGCCTTATGCTTGGTGTTTTGTTCCACTCTTGCCGCCCTAGTTTCCATCATACCGGTGTTATGTTCCTTGATTTTGCATTCTTTACGCGGTTGGGTGTTATGGGAACCCCTTGACAGTTCGCGTTGAATAAAACTCCTCCAACAAGGCCCAACCTTGGTTTTACCATTTGCCACCTAAGACTTTTTCCCTTGAGTTCTGCAGACTCAAGGGTCATCTTTATTTTAAACCCCCGGGCCAGTGCTCCTCTGAGTGTTGCTCCAACCTGTCAGCCGCCGGTGACCACCAGGGGCAACTCTGGGTTGGCCTACCGGAATCTTGGACAATCCGGTGTACCCTGAGAACGAGATATGTGCAGCTCCTATCGGGATTTGTCGGCACATTCGGGCGGCTTTGCTGGTCTTGTTTTACCATTGTCGAAATGTCTTGTAACCGGGATTCCGAGTCTGATCGGGTCTTCCTGGGAGAAGGAATATACTTCGTTGACCGTGAGAGCTTGTCATGGGCTAAGTTGGGACACCCCTGCAGGGTTTTGAACTTTCAAAAGGCATGCACGCGGTTATGGGCAGATGGGAATTTGTTAATGTCCGGTTGTAGAGAACTTGAAACTTAACTTATTTAAAATGCATCAACCGCGTGTGTAGCCGTGATGGTCTCTTCTCGGCGTAGTCCGGGAAGTGAACACGGTTCTTGTGTTATGCTTGATCGTAAGTAGTTTCAGGATCACTTCTTGATCACTTCTAGTTCACGACTGTTGTATTTCTTCTCTTCTTGCTCTTATTTGCGTAAGTTAGCCACCATATATGCTTAGTACTTGCTATAGCTCCACCTCACTACCCTTTCCTACCCTTAAGCTTAAATAGTCTTGATCTCGCGGGTGTGAGATTGCTGAGTCCTCGTGGCTCACAGATACTTCCAAACAGTTGCAGGTGCCGATGATACCAGTGCAGGTGATGCAACCCAACTCAAGTGGGAGCTCGATGAAGATCTTGGTCGTTGTTTTTTTTTGTTTCCTTTCGATTGGTAGTGGAGCCCAGTTGGGACGATCGGGGATCTAGCATTTGGGGTTGTCTTTCTTTATTTTGGTTTCGTAGTCGGACCTTTGTTTGTATTCTAGATGATGTATGGCTTTATGTATTGTGTGAAGTGGTGATTGTAAGCCGACTCTTTATCCCTTTCTTATTCAGTACATGGGATGTGTAAAGATTACCCCTCTTGCGACATGCCTACCATGCGGTTATGTCTCTAAGTCGTGCCCCGACACGTGGGAGATATAGTCGCATCGTGGGTGTTACAAGGGTGCTCGGATCACTGAGCCCCGATGTAGCAAGGACACCATGTACTTTTAGTTTATACTTTGGAATGCCGAAGTTTAGAAGTTGTAAAGAGGCAAGCTTTTGTTTAAGTTAAATGAATTTGGCCTTATCTTCCGCTTGTGTGACCGTTTTAACACTGAAAGTGACCAGTCGTCGGGTTCCGCTCCCTTGTACAGGATACCATGGGTGTTTCTATAGCAGTTTTAACCGTTAGCCGGCGTCACGGTTCTTGGAGGCGGTTCATGCATATAGAAACTAGGCAATCAGACTATTTTGGTTTTATAACTTTCACTTAGTCATAGGAGCTTGACTGTGGGAGCTAGTGACTATCCCCTAATTTGTGAAGTGCTCGACTTTACTCGAGGTTTAAACCACTAGCCACTTCGGCTTATTCTAAGAAAAGCTCCTAGTTTGACACGGATGACATCCATAGATCCTTGGTTTAACATAGTCATCGGCTTGCCGACTAGTTTACGCTTACCAAGACAGTCAATTTTCGTCTTCATCCACTGAGGCGCTTTACCATCCGAGCTAGAAGCGCAATCAAGTGGTTCTCCCTTTACAATCTTAGCTGAACCGAGCGGAAACGTAAGAGGTAAACACAGGAGCCGGGCAACCCAACTATTGATAAAAATCATGGTTCAAAACTGATTCATATAATGCAACATCCAAGACACCGAATAGACAATTCAGACTTTGAACTTAGGTGTGAGATTTAAATCCGAGCCTGATACGTCCATTTTGCATCATGCTTTTATATCAATATTTGTTGCATTATGGGCTGTTATTACACATTATGTCACAATACTTATGCCTATTCTCTCTAATTTTACAAGGTTTGCACGAAGAGGGAGAACGACAGCTAGAATTCTAGGCTGGAAAAGGAGCAAATATTAGAGACCTATTCTGCACAACTCCAAAAGTCCCGAAACTCCACGAAAGTTAGTTTTGGAATATATAAAAAATATTGGGTGAAGGAAGCACCAGAGGGGGCCACCCACCATCCACGAGGGTGGGGGCGCGCCCTGCCCCCCTAGGCGCCCCCCTGTCTCGTGGGCCCCCTGGCAGGCCTCCGGTGCCCATCTTTGGCTATATGAAGTCTTTCACCCTAGAAAAAATCATAAGCAAGCTTACAGGATGAAGCACCGCCGCCACGAGGCGGAACCAATCTAGGGCTCCGACGGAGCTGTTCTGCCGGGGAAACATCCCTCCAGGAGGGGGAAATCATGACCATCATCATGACCATCGATCCTCTCATTGGGAGGGGGTCAATCTCCATCAACATCTTCACCAGCACCATCTCATCTCAAACCCTAGTTCATATCTTGTATCCAATCTTTGTCCCAAAAGCTCAGATTGGTACATGTGGGTTGCTAGTAGTGTTGATTACTCCTTGTAGTTGATGCTAGTTGGTTTACTTGGTGGAAAATCATATGTTCAGATCCTTTATGCATATTAATACCCCTCTGATTATGAACATGAATATGATTTGTGAGTAGTTACGTTTATTCCTGAGGACATGGGAGAAGTCTTGCTATAAGTAGTCATGTGAATTTGGTATTCGTTCGATATTTTGATGAGATGTATGTTGTCTTTCCTCTAATGGTGTCATGTGAACGTCGACTACATGACACTTAACCATTGTTTGGGCCTAGGGGAAGGCATTGGGAAGTAATAAGTAGATGATGGGTTGCTAGAGGGATAGAAGCTTAAACCCTAGTTTATGCGTTGCTTCGTAAGGGGCTGATTTGGATCCATATGTTTCATGCTATGGTTACCTTAATACTTATTTTGTAGTCGTGGATACTTGCAAGAAGGGTTAATCATAAGTGGGATGCTTGTCCAAGTAAGGGCAGTACCCAAGCACCGGTCCACCCACATATCAAATTATCAAAGTACCGAACGCGAATCATGTGAGCGTGATGAAAACTAGCTTGGCGATAATTCCCATGTGTCCTCGGGAGCGCTTTAATTTATATAAGAGTTTGTCTAGGCTTGTCTTTTGCTACAAAAAGGCTTGGGCCATCTTGCTGCACCTTATTTAATTTTATTACTTGTTACCCGTTACAAATTACCTTATCACAAAACTATCTGTTACTGATAATTTCAGTGCTTGCCGAGAATACCTTACTGAAAACTGTTTATCATTTCCTTCTGCTCCTCGTTGGGTTCGACACTCTTACTTATCGAAAGGACTATGATAGATCCCCTATACTTGTGGGTCATCAAGACTCTTTTCTGGCGCCATTGCCGGGGAGTGAAGCGCCTTTGGTAGGTGGAATTTGGTAAGGAAAAATTTATATAGTGTGCTGAAATTTACTGTCACTTGTTACTATGGAAAGTAATCATTTGAAGGGCTTGTTCGGGGTATCTTCACCTCGACCGGTAGAGCAAAGACTTTCTCCTCAACCTACTGAACCTACTGAAAATGTTTATTTTGAAATTCCTTCGGGTATGATAGCGAAATTGCTGGCTAACCCTTTTACGGGAGATGGAACATTGCATCCTGATTTGCACCTAATATATGTGGATGAAGTTTGTGGATTATTTAAGATTGCAGGTATGCCCGAGGATGTTATCAAGAAGAAGGTCTTCCCTTTATCTTTGAAGGGAAAGGCATTGACATGGTTTAGGCTATGTGATGATATTGGATCATGGAACTACAACCGATTGAAATTAGAATTTCATCAGAAGTTTTATCCTATGCATCTGGTTCATCGTGATCGTAATTATATATATAATTTTTGGCCTCGCGAAGGATAAAGCATCACTCAAGCTTGGGGTAGGTGATATGTCTCTATCGTATCTATAATTTTTGATTGTTCCATGCCAATATTATTCAACTTTCATATACTTTTTGGCAACTTTTTATATTATTTTTGGGACTAACATATTGATCCAGTGCCCAGTGCCAGTTCCTGTCTGTTGCATGTTTTTGGTTTCACAGAATATCCATATCAAACGGAGTCCAAACGGGATAAAAACGGACGGATATTATTTTTGGAAAATATGGAAAATTCGGAAGGAAAATCAACGTGAGCCAGTGCCCGAGGTGGTCACGAGGCAGGGGGGCACGCCCCCCCTTCGGGCGCGCCCCTACCCTCGTGAGCCCACCATAAGGCGGTTGACGCTCTTCTTTTGCCGCAAGAAAGCTAATATTCGGAAAAAAAATCACAGCGAAGGTTTCAGGCCAATCGGAGTTACGAATCTCCATATATATACAAAACGGTGAAACAGAGCTAGAACAGAACGCAGAACGAGAGAGAAACAGAGAGATAGATCCAATCTCTGAGGGGCTCTCGCCCCTCCCATGCCATGGAGGCCAAGGACCAGAGGGAAAACCCTTCTCCCATCTAGGGAGGAGGTCAAGGAAGAAGAGGAAGAAGGGGGCTCCTCTACCCCTCTCCTCCGGTGGCGCCAGAACACTGCCGGGGCCATCATCATCATCACCGCGATCTACACCAACACCTCCGCCATCTTCACCAACATCTCCATCACCTTCCCCCCTCTATCTACAGCGGTCCACTCTCCCGCAACCCGATGTACCCTCTACTTGAAGATGGTGCTCTATGCTTCATATATTATCCAATGATGTGTTGCCATCCTATGATGTCTGAGTAGATTTTCGTTGTCCTATCGGTGGTTGATGAATTGCTATGATTGATTTAATTTGCTTGTGGTTATGTTGTTGTCCTTTGGTGCCCATCATATGATTGCGCACGTGGATCACACCCTAGGGTTAGTTGTATGTTGATAGGACTATGTATTGGAGGGCAAGAGTGACAGAAGCTTCAACCTAGCATATAAATTGATGCATACGAGATTGAAGGGGGACCAATATATCTTAATGCTATGGTTGGGTTTTACCTTAATGAACATTAGTAGTTGCGGATGCTTGCTAATAGTTCCAATCATAAGTGCATAGAATTCCAAGTCAGGGATGACATGCTAGCAGTGGCCTCTCCCACATAAAACTTGCTATCGGTCTAGTAAAGTAGTCAATTGCTTAGGGGCAATTCCGCAACTCCTACCACCACTTTTCCACACTTGCTATATTTACTTTATTGTTTCTTTATCTAAACAGCCCCTACTTTTTATTTACGTACTCTTTATTATCTTGCAAACCTATCCAACAACACCTACAAAGTACTTCTAGTTTCATACTTGTTCTAGGTAAAGCGAACGCCAAGCATGCGTAGAGTTGTATCAGTGGTCGATAGAACTTGAGGGAATATTTGTTCTACCTTTAGCTCCTCGTTGGGTTCGACACTCTTACTTATCGAAAACTGTTGCGATCCCCTATACTTGTGGGTTATCAAGACCTTTTTCTGGCGCCGTTGCCGGGGAGCAATAGCGTGGGGTGAATATTCTCATGTGGGCTTGTTTGCTTTATCACTAAGTAATTTTTATTTGCTGTTCTTAGTTGTTCTTTATCTTTAGTTATGGATATGGAACACGAAATACCAAAAAAATTAGGTGTACTTTCTGCTCATGGAGATGGGGAACCTCCTAAAACCCTCAATGCTGGTTATGTGAAAAATATTATGTACTACTTTAATAATCCTGAGAAAACCCCATTCAATTATGTAATGGGAGTAACATTGGATCAACGTGAATACTTTAGGGATTATCGCTTGACACAAAAAGGGAAACTATTATGGGATCAAATTTATATATTGAAGTGGTATGCTAGACAACTATGCTCGGAACATGATTATACTTGTTGCTCTAGGATGAATTCTCCACACCTCCCCTTTTCATGCAAATTTAATGATAATGAAACCTTGGCTTCTTATGCTAGAGGTATATATGATTACTATGATGTGGAACAAATAGAAGAATTTGTTGCTTTATGGGTGCTTATGAAATTGAATCTATGTTTAAAGAGTTTGATGATATTGATGATGCTTGTTATAGATCTAAAAATTTAGCTATCCTCAAATATTGCTATGAGAATTATGAATACAATTATGAAATTAATGCACTTATTAAGAAAGTCTCCGCTGTCCAAGAAGAGACTAATATTTTGCAGGAATCTATGGAAAAAGAAGTTGATGACACTGTGAGCTCATTGGATGAAAAAGATGAGGAGGAGAGCGAAGAACAAAAGGAGGAAGAGCGGATTGATCACCCGTGCCCACCTTCCAATGAGAGTAACTCTTCAACTCATACATTGTTTAATTCTCCTTCGTGCTTATCGAAGGATGATTGCTATGATGACTGTTATGATCCCTATTATTCTTTTGAAATATCCCTTTTTGATGATGCTTGCTATGCTTGTGGCCAAGATGCCAATATGAATTATGCTTATGGAGATGAACTTGCTATAGTTCCTTATGTTAAACATGAAATTGTTGCTATTGCACCCACGCATGATAGTCCTATTATCTTTTTGAATTCTCCCGACTACACTATATCGAAGAAGTTTGCACTTATTAAGGATTATATTGATGGGTTGCCCTTTACCATTGCACATGATGATTTCGATAAATATAATACGCATGTGCTTGCTGCTCCTACTTGCAATTATTATGAGAGAGGAACTATATCTCCACCCCTCTATGTTTCCAACATGATAAAATTGCAAGAAACTGTTTATACTATGCATTGGCCTTTACTAGGTGTGCATGAATTGTTCTTTTATGACATGCCGATGCATAGGAAGAGAGTTAGACTTCGTCATTGCTTGATATATGTTGCTCTGTGCTCACTACTAAATTACAAATCATTGTTAATTAAAATTGGCTTTGATATACCTTGGGATCCGGGTGGATTCACTACTTGAGCACTATATGCCTAGCTTAATGGCTTTAAAGAAAGCGCTGCCAGGGAGACAACTCGGAAGTTTTAGAGAGTCATTTATTTCTGTTGAGTGCTTTCATATAGTTTAAAAACAACAAAAATAAAGAGGGGAACCCAAAACTTTTCAAAAAGGAAAGTGAAAGTGAGAAAGATAAGCACTGCTGAAGTGGGAGAGCTCCTTGAACTTTGTTCATGCTCACGGCAACTTTGTGAATCTTGATTACAGAAACTTTTCAATAAAAATAATTATCCCCTTGTACAATTCCATTGTATTATAAAAAATAATGTTCCAAGGTTTGCCTTTAGGATGTTTACATTTGCTTGATGGTTTGTACGGTGCAGGACAGAAACTTTGGCTGTAGTGCGCGATTTTACATTTTTAGCTGGAACGTCAAATGGTTCTGATTCTTTTCGCACTGTCTTCCTATACAAATTTTGTATTTTTCTTATTTTTTTTGGAATTTTTCAATTATCATAAGTATGGTGAATGTTCAGATTATTACATACTGTTCTGTTTTAGACAGATTCTGTTTTTGATGCATAGTTTGCTTGTTTTGATGAAACTATCGATTCATATCAGTGGATTAAGCCATGGAAAATTTATATTACAGTAGAAACAATGCAAAAACAAAATATGAATTGGTTTACAACAGTACTTAGAGTAGTGATTTGCTTTATTATACTAACGGATCTTACCGAGTTTTCTGTTGAAGTTTTGTGTGGATGAAGTGTTCGATGATTGAGAAGGTTTCGATGTGAGAAGAAGGAAGAGAGGCAAGAGCTCAAGCTTGGGGATGCCCGAGGCATCCCAAGTAAATATTCAAGGAGACTCAAGCGTCTAAACTTGGGGATGCTGGGAAGGCATCCCCTCTTTCTTCAACAAGTATCGGTATGTTTTCGGATTCGTTTCGTTCATGCGATATGTGCAGTCTTGGAGCGTCTTTTGCATTTAGGTTTTTATTTTTATTTTTATGCACCATGCTGGTATGAGATAGTCCTTAGTTGATTTATAGAATGCTCTTTGCACGTCACTTATATTTTTTGAGTATGGCTTTATAGAATGCTTCATGTGCTTCACTTATATCATTTGAAGTTTGGATTGCCTGTTTCTCTTTACTTAGACAACCGCCATTTGCAGAATGCTCTTTTGCTTCACTTATATTTGTTAGAGCATGGGCATATCTTTTGTAGAAAGAATTGACTCTCTTGCTTCACTTATATCTATTTGGAGAGATGACATGAACTGGTCATTCACATGGTTAGTCATAAAATCCTACATAAAACTTGTAGATCACTGAATATGATATGTTTGATTCCTTGCAATAGTTTTGCGATATAAAGATGGTGATATTAGAGTCATGCTAGTGGGTAGTTGTGGATTGTAGAAATACTTGTGTTGAGGTTTGTGATTCCCGTAGCATGCACGTATGGTGAACCGTTATGTGACGAAGTCGGAGCATGAGGTGTTTATTGATTATCTTCCTTATGAGTGGCGGTCGGGGACGAGCGATGGTCTTTTCCTACCAATCTATCCCCCTAGGAGCATGCACGTAGTACTTTGTTTCGATGACTAATAGATTTTCGCAGTAAGTATGTGAGTTCTTTATGACTAATGTTGAGTCCATGAATTATACACACTCTCACCCTTCCACCATTGCTAGCCTCTCTAGTACTGCGCAACTTCCGCCGATACCATAAACCCACCATATACCTTCCTCAAAACAGCCACCATACCTACCTATCATGGCATTTCCATAGCCATTCCGAGATATATTGCCATGCAACTTCCATCATCCTCATATACATAACTTGAGCATTTATTGTCATATTGCTTTGCATGATCGTAAGATAGCTAGCATGATGTTTTCATGGCTTGTCCATTTTTTATGTCATTGCTACGCTAGATCATTGCACATCCCGGTACACCACCAGAGGCATTCATATAGAGTCATATCTTTGTTCTAGATATCGAGTTGTAATATTGAGTTGTAAGTAAATAAAAGTGTGATGGTCATCATTATTAGAGCATTGCCCCAGTGAGGAAAGGATGATGGAGACTATGATTCCCCCATAGGGTCGGGATGAGACTCCGGACTTTACAAAAAATAAAAGAGGCCAAAGAAGCCCAAATAAAAAAAGAGGCCAAAGAAGCCCACCAAAAAAAAGAGAAAATAAAAAAATGAGAGAAAAAGAGAGAAGGGGCAATGTTACTATCCTTTTACCACACTTGTGCTTCAGAGTAGCACCATGTTCTTCATAGAGAGAGTATCCTATGCTTTCACTTTCATATACTAGTGGGAATTTTCATTATAGAACTTGGCTTGTATATTCCAACGATGGGCTTCCTCAAATGCCCTAGGTCTTCATGAGCAAGCAAGTTGGATACACACCCACTTAGTTTCAGTTTGAGCTTTCATATACTTATAGCTCTAGTGCATCTGTTGCATGGCAATCCCTACTCCTCACATTTATATCTATTAATGGGCATCTCCATAGCCCGTTGATACGCCTAGTTGATGTGAGACTTTCTCCTTTTTTGTCTTCTCCACATATCCCCCACCATCATATTCTATTCCACCTATACTGCTATGTCCATGGCTCATGCTCATGTATTGTGTGAAAGTTGAAAAGGTTTGAAAACATCAAAAGTATGAAACAATTGCTTGGCTTGTCATCGGGGTTGTGCATGATGTGAATATTTTGTGTGGTGAAGATGGAGCATAGCCAGACTATATGATTTTGTAGGGATAACTTTCTTTGGCCATGTTATTTTGAAAAGACATGATTGCTTTATTAGTAGGCTTGAAGTATTATTGTCTTTATGTCAAAAGATAGATTATTGCTTTGAATCACTCGTGTCTTAATATTCATGCCATGATTAGACATATGATCAAGATTATGCTAGGTAGCATTCCACATCAAAAATTATCTTTTTTATCATTTACCTACTCGAGGACGAGCAGGAATTAAGCTTGGGGATGCTGATACGTCTCTGTCGTATCTATAATTTTTGATTGTGCCATGCCAATATTATTCAACTTTCATATACTTTTTGGCAACTTTTTATATTATTTTTGGGACTAACATATTTATCCAGTGCCCAGTGCTAGTTCCTGTCTGTTGCATGTTCTTGGTTTCGCATAATATCCATATCAAACGGAGTCCAAACGGGATAAAAACGGACGGAGCTTATTTTTGGGAAATATGGAAAATTCGGAAGGAAAATCAACGCGAGCCAGTGCCCGAGGTGGTCACGAGGCAGGACCCCCCCCCTTAGGGCGCGCCCCTACCTTCGTGAGCCCACCGTAAGGCGGTTGACGCTCTTCTTTTGCCGCAAGAAAGCTAATATTCGAAAAAAAATCATGGCGAAGGTTTCAGGCCAATCGGAGTTACGGATCTCCATATATATACAAAACGGTGAAACAGAGCTAGAACAGAACGCAGAACGAGAGAGAAACAGAGAGATAGATCCAATCTCTGAGGGGCTCTCGCCCCTCCCATGCCATGGAGGCCAAGGACCAGAGGGAAAACCCTTCTCCCATCTAGGGAGGAGGTCAAGGAAGAAGAGGAAGAAGGGGGCTCCTCTACCCCTCTCCTCCGGTGGCGCCAGAACACTGCCGGGGCCATCATCATCATCACCGCGATCTACACCAACACCTCCGCCATCTTCACCAACATCTCCATCACCTTCCCCCCTCTATCTACAGCGGTCCACTCTCCCGCAACCCGCTGTACCCTCTACTTGAACATGGTGCTTTATGCTTCATATTATTATCCAATGATGTGTTGCATCCTATGATGTCCGAGTAGATTTTCGTTGTCCTATCGGTGGTTGATGAATTTCTATGATTGATTTAATTTGCTTGTGGTTATGTTGCTGTCCTTTGGTGCCATCATATGATTGCACGCGTGGATCACACCCTAGGGTTAGTTGTATATTGATAGGACTATGTATTGGAGGGCAAGAGTGACAGAAGCTTCAACCTAGCATAGAAATTGATGCATACGGGATTGAAGGGGGACCAATATATCTTAATGCTATGGTTGGGTTTTACCTTAATGAACATTAGTAGTTGCGGATGCTTGATAATAGTTCCAATCATAAGTGCATAGAATTCCAAGTCAGGGATGACATGCTAGCAGTGGCCTCTCCCACATAATACTTGCTATCGGTCTAGTAAAGTAGTCAATTGCTTAGGGGCAATTCCGCAACTCCTACCACCACTTTTCCACACTCGCTATATTTACTTTATTGTTTCTTTATCTTAACAGCCCCTACTTTTTATTTATGTACTCTTTATTATCTTGCAAACCTATCCAACAACACCTACAAAGTACTTCTAGTTTCATACTTGTTTTAGGTAAAGCGAACGTCAATCGTGCGTAGAGTTGTATCGGTGGTCGATAGAACTTGAGGGAATATTTGTTCTACCTTTAGCTCCTCGTTGGGTTCGACACTCTTACTTATCGAAAACTGTTGCGATCCCCTATACTTGTGGGTTATCAGTAGGCTTAAGTCAATGTTATATTCATGCCCTAATCATGAGCTCTCAAGAGAAATTATTATTCAAAAATTTTATGCTCGGCTTTCTCTCAATAATCGCTCCATGCTCGATACTTCTTGTACTAGATCTTTTATGATGAAGACTATTGAATTCAAATGGGATTTATTGGAAAGAATTAAACGCAACTCTGAAGATTGAGAACCCGATGAAGCTAAGGAGTCAGGTATAACACCTAAGTTTGATTGTGTTAAATCTTTTATGGATACCAATGCTTTCCGTGAATTTAGCACCAAATATGGACTTGACTCTGAGATAGTAGCTTCTTTTTGTGAATCATTTTCTACTCATGTTGATCTCCCTAAGGATAAGTGGCTTAAATATCATCCTCCCATTGAAGTAAAAGTAGTTGAACCTATTAAAGTTGAATAAAAGACTATCACTTATAATGTTGATCCTATTGTTCCTACCGCTTATATTGAGAAACCACCTTTCCTTGTTAGAATAAAGGATCATGCTAAAGCTTCAACTGTGATCAACAAAGTAATATTAGAACACCTAAACCCTCTGAGAAAATTAAAGTTGAACCTAGTATTGCTATGGTTAAAGATCTCTTGTCCGATAATATTGATGGGCATGTTATTTACTTTTGTGATGAAGGTGTTAGAATTGCTAGACCCGATACTGAAAATAAACATAGACCTATTGTAGGCATGCCTGTTATTTTTGTTAAAATAGGAGATCATTGCTATCATGGCTTATGTGATATGGGTGCTAGTGCGAGTGCAATACCTCAGTATTTATATGAAGAAATTATGCATGATATTGCACCTACTGAGATAGAAGGTATTGATGTTGCAATTAAGCTTGCCAATAGAGATACTATTTCACCGATTGGGATTGTTAGAGATGTTGAAGTCTTGTGTGGGAAAGTTAAATATCCTGCTGATTTTCTTGTTCTTGGTTCCCCACAAGATGATTTTTGTCCCATTATATTTGGTAGACCCTTCTTGAATATTGTTAATGCTAAGATAGACTGCAAAATGGATATTGTTTCTGTTGGTTTAGGGGATATGTCTCATGATTTTATTTTTGCTAAATTTTGTAGACAACCCCATGATAAAGAATTGCCTAGTAAAGATGAAATTATTGGTCTTGCTTCTATTGCTGTAACTCCTAATGATCCTTTAGAACAATATTTGCTAGACCATGAAAATGATATGTTTATGAATGAGCGAAGGGAAATAGATGAAGTATTCTTTAAATAGGGACCTATTTTGAAACACAACTTGCATGTTGAAATTATAGGGGATACCCTCCACCCAAGGGTGATCCCGTGTTTGAGCTTAAACCATTGCCTGATACTCTTAAATATGCTTATCTTGATGAAAATAGGATATATCCTGTTATTATTAGTGCTAACCTTTCAGAGCAGGAAGAAGAGAAATTATTGAAAACTCTGAAGAAGCATCGTACTGCTATTGGATATACTCTTGATGATCTTAAGGGCATTAGTCCCACTCTATGCTAGCACAAAATACAATTAGAGAAAGACGCTAAACCGGTTGTTGATCACCAACGATGGTTAAATCCTAAGATGAAGGAAGTGGTAAGAAAAGAAATACTAAAGCTTCTGGAGGCAGGTATAATTTATCCCGTTGCTGATAGTCAGTGGGTAAGTCCTGTCCATTGTGTCCCTAAGAAGGGAGGTATTACTGTTGTTCCTAATGATAAAGATGAATTGATCCCACAAAGAATTGTTACAGGTTATAGAATGGTAATTGATTTCCGCAAACTAAATAAATCTACTAAAAAGGATCATTACTATTTACCTTCTATTGATCAAATGCTAGAAAGATTATCTAAACATACACATTTTTGCTTTCTAAATGGTTTTTTCTGGATTCTCTCAAATACTTGTGTCAAAAGAGGATCAAGAAAAGACCACCTTTACTTGTCCTTTCGGTACCTTTGCTTATAGATGTATGCCTTTTGGTTTATGTAATGCACCTGCTACCTTTCAAGGATGTATGACTGCTATATTCTCTGACTTTTGTGAAAAGATTGTTGAGGTATTCATGGATAATTTTTCTGTATATGGAACCTCTTTTGATGATTGCTTAAGCAACCTTGATCGAGTTTTGTAGAGATGTGAAGAAACTAATCTTGTCTTGAATTGGGAGAAGTGCCACTTTATGGCTAATGAAGGTATTGTCTTGGGGCATAAAATTTCTGAAAGAGGTATTGAAGTTGATAAAGCTAAAGTTGATGCTATTGAAAAGATGTTGTGTCCAAAGGACATTAAAGGTATAAGAAGTTTCCTTGGTCATGCCGGTTTTTATAGGAGGTTCATTAAAGACTTCTCAAAAATTTCCAGGCCTCTGACTAATTTCTTACAAATATATGTTCCTTTTGTCTTTGATGATGATTGTGTAGAATCATTTGAAATACTTAAGAAAGCTTTGATTTTTGCACCCATTGTTCAGCCTCCTGATTGGAATTTACCCTTTGAAATTATGTGTGATGCTAGTGATTATGCTGTAGGTGCTGTTTTAGGACAAAGAGTTGATAAGAAATTAAATGTTATCCAATATGCTAGTAAAACTCTAGACAGTTCCCAAAGAAATTATGCTACTACTAAAAAAGAATTTCTAGCAGTTGTATTCGCTTGTGATAAATTCAAACCTTATATGTAACGCCCTCGATGCGGCTATATCTCCCAGGTGTCGAAGAACAACTTAGAGGCATAACCGCATTGAAAGCAATGTCGCAAGTGAGGTAATCTTCACACAGCCCATGTAATACATAAGGGAAAGAGATACATAGTTGGCTTACAATCGCCACTTCACACAATTACAAGAATAAATCATTACATCAACCAAATACAATCAAGGTCCGGCTACGGAACCAAAATAAAAGAAGAACCCCAAATGCGACGCGGTCCCTGATCGACCCCAACTGGGCTCCACTACTAATCAACTAGAAAGAAACAACACAAAGGACAAGATCTTCATCGAGCTCCTCCTAAGCTTGGTTGCGTCATCTGCTCGGTAACATCGGCACCTGCAAACTAGTTTTGGAAGTATCTGTGAGTCACGGGGACTCAGCAATCTCACACCCTTGCGATCAAGACTATTTAAGCTTATAGGTAGGGTAATAGGTATGAGGTGGAGCTGCAGCAAGCGACTAGCATATATGGTGGCTAACATACGCAAATGAGAGCGAGGAGAGAGAGCAAAAGCATGGTCGAACAACTATGATCAAGAAGTGATCCTAGAACAACCTACGTCAAGCATGACTCCAACACCGTGTTCACTTCCCGGACTCCACCGAGAAGAGACCATCACGATAACACACGCGGTTGATGTATTTTAATTAAGGTCAACTTCAGGTTTTCTACAACCGGACATTAACAAATTCCCATCTGCCCATAACCGCGGGCACGGCTTTCGAAAGTTCAAATCCTTGCAGGGGTGTCCCAACTTAGCCCATCACAAGCTCTCACGGTCAATGAAGGAATAGACCTCCTCCTGAGACATTCCGATCAGACACGGTATCTCGGTTCTACAAGACATCCTCGACAATGGTAAAGCAAGTCCAGCAAGACCACCTGATGCGCCGACATCCCAATAGGAGCTGTACATATCTCGTTCTCAGGGCAACACCGAATAAGCAATCCGTACAACTAAAACCAGCCCTCGAGTTTCCCCGAGGTGGCGCTGCAAGGGGCTCTAGTTTGGACCAACACTTAGACAAGCACTGGCCTGGGGAGGGGGGGTTAAAATAAGATGACCCTCGGGATGTGCGACTCCCAAGGGAAAAAGGCTAGGTGGCGAATGGTAAAACCAAGGTTGGGCCTTGCTGGAGGAGTTTTATTCAAAGCGAACTGTCAAGGGGTTCCCATTATAACCCAACCGCGTAAGGAACGCAAAATCCGGGAACATAACACCGATATGACGGAAACTAGGGCGGCAAGAGTGGAACAAAACACCAGGCATAAGGCCGAGCCTTCCACCCTTTACCAAGTATATAGATGCATTAATTAAATAAGATATATAGTGATATCCCAACAAGTAAACATGTTCCAAACAAGGAACAACATCTCCATGTTCCAACAAGGAACAAACTTCAATCTTCACCTGCAACTAACAACGCTATAAGAGGGGCTGAGCAAAGCGGTAACATAGCCTATCAACGGTTTGCTAGGACAAGGTGGGTTAGAGGCTTGGTTCAACAATATGGGTGGCATGATAAGCAAGTGGTAGGTATCGCAACATAGGCATAGCAAAAGAGCGAGCATCTAGCAAGCAAAGATAGAAGTGATTTCGAGGGTATGGTCATCTTGCCTGAAATCCCGCAAGGAAGAAGAACGAGTCCATGAAGAAGACAACCCGACATAGTCGAACGGATCCTCACAAACGCGACGTTATCGGAACCAACCCGAAGAAGCAACACCGGAAATAAGCACACAACATAGTAAACAACCAACACCTGAACATGGCATGATGCACAACCAAGTATGATGCATGTCCGGTTTGATGAAGCATGGCATGGCAAAGTGCACAAGCAATCCTACAACTTAAGTGGAGCTCGATATGCAACTCTGTTGCATATTGACAAAACACCACGTGACTTATTTAGTTCTCTCCCGTTTGTGTAACCAACAAAATTAAATGTTGATTAACATGGCAAGAGGGTGAAGCAAAGTAAAACTACCTATCTAGTCAAGTTTAAATGAGGCTGGAAGCAACCAACAACAATTCCGGTAAATCCCCATATGTATATATTAGGTTTTGTACTGTTCTGCCCTAAACCATATTTTATAGTTGTTAAACATGCAAAGTGGTGCTACCATGTTAAACTAGGCATTTTTCTACCCCATTTACATATAAAGTTTGTTACAAACCGAGTTACGGTTAAATAGTTATGAATTAAATCATTTTAGCAAGTTATTTAAGCAAAGTTAAACAAACAGCATTTTAAACATTTTGAACATGGATGGAAATGACATATTATGAAACTACACAAAATTCTAAGCAACTTTCATATATAAATCATTTTAATCCGGTGCATAGATGATGAGTTATTATATGCTTGAAACAGGAGGGTTTTTCTGTAAAAACTGCTGACTCTGAAAAATAGGAAAAACGTTCTATGAAAAAAATACACGATACGGGCCGGATCTGGTTGGCCCAGCAGAGAGAAAAGAAAAAAAACAAGGTCACGCTGGGGCCTCACCATGGGCTTCGGCCCAGGACGATGGAGCAGTGGGCCAACTGGCGCGCGGCCCACGACAAGCTGCGAGGGGAGAAAGGTGGCCCAGGCGAAGCGTCAGAGGCGGGGGTTCTTAGCACGGGCGAGCTGAGCCTGGTGCTCATCCACGCTAGCCCCAGATCGGGTCAACGAGGGGGGGAACGAGCGGCATGATTCGCTGGAAGCAGAGGACGCAGTGGCGACGGACTCCTCGTTCGTGAAACAGGGGACCGAGCAGCAGGAGGAAGGAAGCAGCAGCGCAGGAGAGTCCTGGTGGCCGGATCCGCGACGCGGTGGGGCAGACGGGTCCTGGAGGCGCTCGGGCAGAGGTGGG